>NC_056728.1:1959177121-1959242121 GCF_019279795.1 Protopterus annectens
TGCTACCCTAGAGTCCATTTCTAACTCCGCCATGAGGTTGATCATCCATACAACCAAGGGGGCAGCCAGAGCAGCTGCTTCAGGCGTTGCCATGAGACGTCACCCCTGTATATGCTTATGTGACTTTGCGGACCCCTTCAAGTCTTTCTTCGTCAATGCTCCTGTTGATGAGTCTTCCTTATTTGGCCCTAAAGTTAAGGACACACTAGCCAGGTGTGAGAAAGGCAGAAAGACCCTATCTGCCATGAGCATACATTTTTTAGCCCCTCAACTATCCTATTCCAGGAATCAGAGAGGCAGAAAGATGTGATTTAAGAAATCCCAAGAACCTTTCTGTGACACATGTGGTGAGTAATCCCCCCCAGGCAGAAGGGGGAACTCATTTGGGAGATGCCTCTATTATGGCCGAGGGAGGCCGTGAAACCAGGGTTCCAGAGATTCCTTCTCTGGTCAACTCTATCAGTGCTCCTGAAGAACAGCCCAATTGCTTTCCTCTGGAAGTAGTCAGGGGACATTTTTCTCTGCACCACTTGGCCTGGCAATCAATAACTTCAGACTCCTGGGTGCAGTGGATTATGACCAGAGGATACCATATTCCCTTCGACCTTTATCCCAAGCCTCTAAGGTGAATCCCTGATGTCCCACCCAGTCAGTGAGATGCAGCAGCGCTAGAAGTTCAAAAGCTGCTAGGAAAAAAGAGTCATCCAAGTAGTCTCACCAGACCAAATAGGATCCATTTTTTACTCAAGATTCTTTTAGTGCCAAAAAGACAATGGACTGGAGACCAATTTGGGATCTCAGTATTCTAAACAAGTTTGTCAGATAAGAAAAATTCTGGATGATCATGATTCAGTCCATTCTCCTATTCCTGGAGAAGGATGACTGGATGTGCTTGATAGATCTTCACGATGCATATTACCATATAAAAATGGACAAACTATCCAGAAGATACCTCTGCTTCCGGCTGGGAGCCAATCATTACCAATTTTGAGTACTACCCTTTGGTCTCTCCACAGCCCCCAGAGTGTTCACCAAATGCATGGCAGTAGCAGTAGCTCACCTCAGACTACAAGGATTCCGTATGTTTCCATACCTAGACAATTGGCAACTCACCGCTCCAACCAGGAGTCTACTGCTTCAAGCCATATCATACACTCAAGGCCTGGTAGAAAGACTGGGAATCTCTATAAACTTAGGAAAATCGAACCTGGTACCAACTCAAACCTTAGAGTTTATTGGAGAAATGTTCAACACAATCTCTTGCTGAGTTGTCCTGCCTCTTCACAGGCTACTAAAACAAAGAGCTCAACTTCAAATAATACTTTCTCAAGACCTATTCCCAGCCAGACAGGTTCTACAACTGCTGGGCTCCATAGTGGCTACAATTCCACTGGTCCCTCTTGCAAGCTTCCATATGAGGCAACTGCAATGGCTCCTATCTTCTCAATGGTCTCTTCTAACACATCCAGTGTCTCACCTGATTCACATAACAATGTCAATGATAGCAGGGTTTGAGTTGGTGGATGAAGCCAGAAGAGGAGTTTTGGAGTTGACCTTTTTCACCCCTAAACCCAAAGCTACAGTGACCACAGATGCTTCCCTGATGGGGGGAGCATTTTCAAGGAAGGATTTCCAAGGCTCTTGATCCCTAATAGAGGCCAAATTTCTCATCAATGTCCTAGAACTGAGGTTGGTACTCTTAGCATTGCAAGCAGTCCAAACAACCCTCCTGTCCGGGACAATTGCCATCCAATCAGACAATATGTCAGTAGTCAGGTACATCAACAAGCAAGGTGGAACCAGATCCTATCCCTTATCCCATGAAGCCCTAAGTAAGAGTATGCCAATGGGTGATAGCTTCCAACTGCTTTATATTAGCAGCACACATTCCTGGAAATTCCAATCTGATTGCAGACAAACTGAGCAGGAACATTCTGATGCCTCACGAGTGGTCTCTCAACCCTGTAGTAGCGACTCAAAATTTTCATTGTTGGGGCCAGTCTTGCTGTGACATATTTGCCTCCCCTTTAAACCACAAATGCAGCAGCTTTTTTGCCCTAATTCCCCTACAGGGGGAGTCACTGAGAGATGCTCTGATCCATGATTGCCCCCCAGGTCTACTGTATGCCTTTCCACCCATTCCACTCATACCACAGTTCCTGAAGAAAGCACAATGGCTGAGAAGCAAAGTCATCCTCATTGCTCCTTGCTGGCACCACCAAGTTTGGTTTCCCTTCCTTTGACCTCATTTGGTTCTCCACCTGTGAACCCTGGTCCTCTTCCTGGGACTCCTATCTCACCCACAGGGGCTTGTTCATCCCAATCTTCCCAGCCTCAGGCTGACAGCTTGGTCTCTCCACTTCCATTCATTGCCAGGCAAATACACTTATATTTCCCAGTCCGAAAAAATTCTTCTGACTTCCCATAAATCCTCCACCAGAAAATTTATCACAGCAAATGGGTCACATTTACAATTTGAGCTAAGGAACAAGGACTAGACCCCTTTTCAATGCCGGTCCATAATGTTTTAGAATACCTGTCAACCCTACTTCATGCAGGAGCCTCAGCCTCTACAATTGCAGTCCAAATGGTGGCTATTGTCAATTTTCATAATGGATTCAACAATTCCTCATTAATGTCTCATCATCTTTGCAAACCTTCATGAAAGGAATTATACATCTCAAACCACCTATTAGAACCCCAACTGAACCATGGAAATTGACTTTAGTCCTACAAGATTTGACCTGCTCACCCTTTGAACCTTTTGTCTCATGTGACATAAAGTTTTTATCCTGGAAAACCTTATTCCTAGTGGCTATCACCTCAGCCAGGAGGGTATCAGAACTTCTGGCCTTGCCTGTTAACTGACCTTACTTTATTTTGCACAAAGAAAGAGTATCACTTCATACTAACCCTTCCTTTTTGCCCAAAGTTATCTCAAATTCAAGTATCAACCAGTCCATTGATTTGCCAGTCTTTTTTCCTGAATTTTCCAACAGAGGTGAATACCAGTTACACGTGTTGGATGTACATAGACAGCTTCATATTTACTTGGACTGAACTAAATCTTTCAGAAAATCAGACCAACTGTTCATAGTCTTTTCAGGTCCCAGATTGGGAAAAGCTGTCTCCAAAGTCACCTTGTCAAAATGGTTAAGAGATTGCATTACCTTTGTCTATCAACAGAACAAATTATCTTTACCTTCTAGAATCAAGGCTCATTCCACCAGATAAATGGCCACATCAGTGACATTTCATTCCAGAGCCTCTATGGATGACAGTGGCACAGCAGAAACTTGGGCAAACCCCAATACCTTTATGACCCATTACAAATTGGATATGGGCTCCGGGGGAAGAGCATCTTTTGGCTCAATGGTGTTCAGGAATATCCTTCCATATGGCCACTCAGGGCACAAGAAGTTGGGGACTCAGTCCTATCAGTAAGGAATGAATGAAGTTTTACAACATCAGATAAAGAAGTTATGCCTTAGCATAACATTCCATCTGTGTTGTAGATCTTCATTCATTTCTTACACCCCGCCCTCCATCCCCCCTGCCTAATGACTCCTGGTGGATCATTTGGTCCTGTCTGTCTGATAAGGTATTTGCTCAGATAGAGTCTCCATTATCTCAACTATCTCTATTATCTGGAACAGTCCAAACCAAATGAGGCAGCAAAGACAACCGCAGGCTTGAAAAAACGCCAGAAGTCACTTCGTAAAAATGCAAACAGATTTAACTGTGCACAGTAGGTAAGCGCTTTCACATTCTACTTCATCAGAACTTCAAAAGCACATATCCAAGGTCATTGCTTAAAGACCCTCAACTGACGAAACAGTTACAATTAAGTCCAATACTGTTTAAAGAGACAGATACATATTCAAGTATATTACATTTTACTATTTGACTATAATTCATCTGACAAAACAAGCTAACAATCAATAAAACTAGCAATCAATAGAACTGCTAAATATGAAAACTAGAAACATGTAAACATAGAACTAGAAGTAAAAGAATATATAAAAAAATAGCAACAATTCTGCAATATAAAGTCATGGTGAGATTAGAATGGTGTAAACCCCAAAGGGGCAAAGACACTTTCAACGCTCTAGACGTGAATACAGGCTTCAATGATGCCCTCTCATTAAGGCCCTTCCCTTGGTTAGCTCTAAACCTCAGAATCCACTTCATCTCCCTTTTCTCAGTGCCATTCCTAATATCGCCTCCACGGGCAATGGGAGTAATAGTGTCAATGACCATAAATTTAAAGTAATGATCTGGACCTGCAGCCAAAACATGTTTGGCTAAAGCATTATTAGGGGATTGTACTCTGATGGCATATAGATGTTCCCTAATCCTATTCTTGAACAGCCTGTTCATCTTACCAACATAGAAAGAGCTGCAGGTCATACAGACCACAAGATAGACCACATTAGAAGTCGTACAATTAGCCAAACAACAGAATACATACTGATGACCTGTATCGGGATGCAAAAACAACCCACTTGTTTCTATACACTCACAAAAATTACACTGACCACATGGTACAGTACCCAGACTCTTATCATCAGTAGATGCATGCTTGTCAAATGGTTGACATAGCATTCTCCTGAGGTTCAGTTTGTTTTTATATCTGAACCTTACAGATTACCTTAGGTTCACTATGAGTTTTTCTAGGAGTAAGATAGAATATTTGGATTTGTATGTTGAGAGGATGAGTGATGGCAGCTTTAATACAGGGGTTCACAGGAAGAGTTGTCATAGGGTTACCTACCTCCATAGATGCAGTATGCACCCTAACCACATCTTTAAGAACATTGTTAGAGGTCAGGGGATGCAGGTGTCACGCTTGAATGTGTTAGACATAGGATATGAGGTTGAGATGAACATTCTTAGAGAGAGGTTCTAAACATGATGAGATTGATGAGGGACTGCAAGGGATGGATTTGTTGAGGAGAGGATGAGCGAGACCATATTTTTCTGATTACCAGGAGGAACATCTTTGTTGAGAACCTGTGTGTGGTGGCTCAGAAGTTAGAGTACCTATGTTTTTTACTAAAGACAACAGCAAGATGTATGATATTCTTGATAGACACTGGGGTATTTTACTTACTAATCCTAATATCAGGGAGTTTGTAGGAGATAAGCCGTGGTTCAGATATAAAAACAAACTGAACCTCAGGAGAATGCTATGTCAACCATTTGACAAGCATGCATCTATTGATAAAGAGTCTGGGTACTTTACTATGCGGTCAGTGTAATTTTTGTGAGTGTATAGAAACAAGTGGGTTGTTTTTGCATCCCGATATAGGACGTCAGTATGTGCTCTCTTGTTTGGCTAATTGTATGACTTCTAATGTGGTCTGTCTTACAGGCTGTATGACCTGCAGCTCTTTCTATGTTGGTAAGACGAACAGGATGTTCAAGAATAGGATTAGAGAACATCTATGTGCCATCAGAGTACAATCCCCTAATAATGCTTTAGCCAAACATGTTTTGGCTGCAGGTCCAGATCATTACATTAAATTTATGGTCATTGACACTTACTCCCATTGCCCATGAAGGCGATATTAGGAATGGCACTGAGAAAAGGGAGATGAAGTGGATTCTGAGGTTTAGAGCTGACCAAGGTAAGGGCTTTAATGAGAGGGCATCATTGAAGCCTGTACCCAAGTCTAGAGTGTTGAAAGTGTCTTAGCCCCTTTGGGGTTTACACCATTTTAATCTCACCATGACTTTATATTCCAGAATTGCTGCTATTTTTTATATATTCTTTATATATTTTTTTACTTCTAGGTCTATGTTTACATGTTTCTAGTTTTTGTATTTAGCAGTTCTATTTAGATTGTTAATTTTATTGATTGTTAGCTTGTTTTGTCAGATGAATTATAGCCAAATAGTAAAATGTAATATACTTGAATATGTATATGTCTCTTTAAACAGTATTGGGCTTAATTGTAACTGTTTCGTCATTTGCGGGTATTTAAGCAATGACCTTGGATATGTGCTTTTGAAGGTCTGATGAAGCGGAATGTGAAAGCGCTTATCTACTGTGCACAAATAAATCTGTTTGCATTTTTACGAAATGAGTTCTGGTGTTTTTTCAAGCCTGTGGTTGTCTTTGCTGCCTTATTTGATTTGGACTCTTCCATAATTTTTGCTTTGGCAGCAAGACTTTTATCCTGTGGGGTGTTGCGTTTCTTGTTGGTTGTATCTCTATTATCTCCACTGTCTTATACTGCATGGGCAAACTCAATCTGAAGAGAAGGAGAAGAGGGGCACTATGGGTAGGACTTCGCTCGAGGGTTTTTGGCTGGCGCTAGCTTGTGTATTGGCCGGGTCGGTTCTGAGGATAGTACCGAAGTCCTATCAGTAAGGAATGAATGAAGATCTGAAACACAGATGGAACGTTATGGTAAGACAACTTCTTTTTGCATCATAAAGAAGCTTACAATAAAACAATGGATTCTCTAGCTGTAATAGAATTTCAGCATCATAAGCTCTCTTCTCCTGTACCATTAACCTCCATTATCTGTTTTCATAAGTACCGACTGAGTGTTTTGGGACAACTGCATTAAACTCTTTTGTTCAGAAATAGATGGATCATTTCTAAGTTTTTTTAATTGTTGAGGCATTTTTCAAAGAAGCTATGGATAGATTACAGGAGGCTGAAAGTGAAAGGGATTAAAAGCAAATTCCGTGGATATTGGTGCATATTTCAGCAATGTTCCTGTCTTTAAACCAAAGAATGAAAAGAGCTCATTGAACAAGACTGAGAAAAAAAATTCTATTCAAGAAAGAAGTCTGATCTGAAATCAATAGTCTTAGAAATGTTTATGAGCAATCTGTAATGTCTGGAACACTCTGTTTTGTAGATTCACCAGTTTACAATTTTTGCATGTTTTCTGCAGCTTTCTTGTCTTAAAGGGGTAGAATTTATACTTCAAGCATTTGAATAGTTTGGGAATAAATCCATTTCTGCTTGTTCAACCTCAGTGTTAGTGGGATTGAGGCATCATTGATAGATGGTAAAGCAAAGGAAACAGAACTATGCAAAATAGACCAGTCATTTATCACATCTTTTTCTTGCCTTTAAAAATGAGAATTTCTGAACATTTAAATGATAGATAATGTTATAAGAAAATTAATGTTTTATATGCCTGTGTTAAAATTCACTATACTTTATTTTAGATATATATATATATATATATATATATATATATATATATATATATATATATATATATATATATATTGTTGTGTCTTTTGGCTTTTCCCAGTTAGGGGTCGCCACAGCGGAACTCCATTCCACTAATGATTGGCAGTAGATTTTTTACGTGCCGAGTTGCCAGCCTTGACGCACAACTTTCAACAAAGGTACGCCCATTCATGCATGTCTCCATGCAGAAGACACTCTAGCTGAGAATCGAACCGGACAGCGTCTTACTGTGAGGCGACAACACTATCGCAGCACCACCACTGCAGTATTGTCGATATATATATATATATATATACATATATATATATATATATATATATATATATATCTATATATATATATATATATATATATATATATATATATATATATATATATATATATATATATATATATATATATATATATATATATATATATATATATATATACAATATTTTAAATAATAAAATAATTAAATACAAGTAAGAATGAATGACGGTATAGCCACTAACTAGACTGTAAAGATAAGTCCTGGTTTGTCAACACCTGAGTACTGCTCAGCCCTGGTTTAAATGAATATCCACAAAGTGGTTTGTGGAACACCTAGATAAAGATTCAGGTCTATGTCATGTTGTCGTAAGCTGACAATATCTAGTCTGATATTGTCGGCACGACAAAATCAAAAGTGAAGAACATCGTGCAAGTAAACGGAAATCTCCGTAAGGGGAGATTTCTGTTCACCTCAATGTAGTGCTGTCTTGGAGTTGGTATATTTAAGTAGGGTGTGTGTGGGGCATGCTTGCCCCCCTGCCTAAGCCATTTAGTTTTTTTAATATGTTTTTTTTTTACGTTATTCGATGTTTTACTTAATCGATCAATAAAGTTCGACTTTTATTGATTTGATTAAGTAAACTTTCAATAATGTGATATAGACGCAAAGATTCTGCATTTATTTGTTATTTATTCAAATATTCAGTATAGGTTAGGAATATTGTAAAAATGCGTTCATTTTGATAATAGGTGTTATTTTTGATGTCCACCTAAATGTCAATATGACAATAAATAGTGTGGAAAACGTATTTGATTGCAATGAAAACAATATTAAATGAGCAAAGTCCTCTTCGTATCTAATTATGTGCATCTTTCAGTCGTTTTTTTTTTTTTGTACTGACAAAGCCCACAGGGCACAAATCTGATTTGTTTGAATTTTTTAGTAGTACAACAGTGGAGTTTTGGAGCTAATACAAAAAGAGTTGCCTTGAAAGATTTGAAGTGACAGAACCTGTCTGCTTGTGACATTCTACCTGCTTGTCACATTGCCTTGTGACATAGTCTAGCCAGATTTCATAAGGTGTACAGCATGATGGTGAAGCATGGAACAAAAAGTGCAAATATAATAGTACATGTTTAATACTCATTCCTGAAGTGATGAGTTATGGTAAGTGAATTTTAACAATCCAGTGTTGCAGTTTCATGAAACTTACTGTGGCATATCAGGTGTGATCCTGTGTCTGTATGTTTTGGCTATGGAATGATAAAAATACATTTATTTATGTTGATCTAAGTGGTACAGTATAGAGTATGACTGTAGCATGTGGGGCACCTTGTGCTATGTAAAAGGGATTGCAGTGATTCTTACCTGATGTTTGCTATGAGACTTGGTTTAATCCACAGTAGAGATACATGGTACTAAGAAACTTATCCTAGTTACAAACATCTCTCTGATAGTGAGAAGATTGTTACTAAAAAAAAAATCATCATTAAGTGCTGATAGAGAATCAAACACTTCACTGTCCAGTGGGTCTACATTAAAACATCGAAGTTTCAAAACTTTGAATGTTCTAATATCAAACTCTATTCAGTGAAAGCTGGAAATATAGAAGCAACAGAAAACTAAATTTTTTCCTAGGGAAGAATTTGGTTGTCTGTTTCTGTTGCTTCGGTATTTTCAATGCTGTGGTGGAAAGTTACAGGTCAGGTTCAGGTAAGTGTGCGATTAAGTGCAGGTTAGGGTAGTTAGGGTTAGGGTGCAGGTTAGGTATGTGTGTGATTGTGTGGACGTGAGGGTTAGGGCGGTTTAGGTAAGTTAGGGTTAGGGCACGGCTCAGGTAAGTGTGCGATTGTGTGGACGTGAGGGTTAGGGCAGGGTAGGTGAGTTAGGGCTAGGGCACGGGTGACGTGAGTGTGCGATAGTGATGGACCTTAGGGTTAGGGTTTGGGTTAAGATAAGTGGATAGTTAGTGGTGTGTGTATAGTTTAGTGTAGGGTTAGGTGTAAGATTTTAGGTGTATGTGTGTGGATTGCTGTTTGTTTGGTGTGCTTGTGTTGTGTGTATGTGTTTTGGAACAGCAAATTTTTTCCCTAAGAAAAAAATTGCTGTTCTGTATGTTCAATGTTTTCAGCTTTCGCTAAATAGGGTTCAATATTAGAACATTCTAAGTTTTGAAACTTCAACGTTCTAATATAGACCCCTGTCCAGTACATGTGGGTAACAGTTTAGTTGTAATTAGTCCATTCTTGGGATAACCATGTGATCTTTGGATCTTATTAAGGACTGTCCAGTAAATGTGGTTAACAGTTTAGTTGTATGTATCCATTCTTGGGATAATCATGTGATCTTTGGATCTTATGAAGGACTGTCCAGTACATGTGGGTAACAGTTTAATTGTATGTACTCCATTCTTGGAATAACCATGTGATCTTTGGATCTTATGAAGGACTGTCCAGTACATGTGAGTAACAGTTTAGTTGTATTTACTCCATTCTTGGGATAACCATGCAATCTCTTGGATCTTATCAAGGACTGTCCATTACATGTGGGTAACAGTTTAGTTGTATGTACTCCATTCTTGAGATAACCATGTGATATTTGGATCTTATCAAGGCCTGTCCATTCCATGTGCATTAACTAAAAAACAATGGTGTCACTGCTCAATATATCTAACGACAACTCTAAAACACACCAAACACTTTATGCAATAAAGTGTTTGGTGTGTTTTAGAGTAGAGTATTCCATGTGCATAACAGTTTAGTTGTAGATAGTCCATTCTTGGGAAGACCATGTGATCTTTGGATCTTATCAAGCACTGTCTAGTACATGTGGGCAAAAGATTAGTTGCAGGTAGTCCATTCTTGGGATGACCGTGTGATCTTTGGATCTTTTCAAGGACTGTCCAGTAGATGTGGGTAACAGTTTATTTGTATGTACTCCATTCTTGGGATAACCATGTGATCTTTGGAACGTATCATGCCTTAAGATGCAAATGTTGCCACTAAGGAGAATGCCATGGTCATGCAGCTTAGATATTACAGAGGTACATGCAAAGGACCCAGTAAAGAAAACTATGCCTCACAGAAGTCAAGCCATTCCAAATGGGTTATGCAGTTGTCAAATGATTTTGGTGCATGTAAATAGGTCAAGATGATCAAATTAGCCCATATTTATCTGATGCATCACAACTAACTCTTTCTAAAAAAAGTCATATATCCATTTTTGGGTCTCATCTCCACATTACAGAGAGTGATCCACTGGCATATGGATGCAAACAAGCTAAATACCTTTTTACTGTACAGTTACACAGAGATGATGCTGAAATAAAACTTTGTTGTATGTATATGCAACATGTTGTGTGTTAATCCTTTTAACCAAGTAGACCTGCTGAAAGAGAAAAATGCTAATCTGTAATGCAAGCTGAAGTAACTGGTTGCTCAACTGTCATTCTGATTCTAATTGGAATAAACCACAAAATAAACATTACATTCAGAGCTGAGAATGGTTTATAATCTTTCTAAAGTCTTTAATATGTTGGATTTTAATAGACTGCTGTGGCAGTCAGAGAGTAAAATTACAGAATGTGTTGCCTTTAAAAGCCTGAGAGAAGAGAATTCCTGTATAACTAATACATTCTTCTCATCTGCCGACTTTTCTCCATACATTTTATTCTGCCTGTATTTAATTGCCATCCAAACTAGCCTGCTTTAGCTCTTTCTGCAATAAACAGTAAAAATTAATTAATTCTGTAGTCAGAGTTCATTTAGAACCGCGAAGAAGCCAGATAACAAGCAGTGTGCATCTGGGTTACATTTATTGCATAACTGACTGTCAATTTTGTTGTTATCTTAATCTTAAAAATGCAGTGAGAAAACTTGGAATGATCTCCAGTATAAAGTTGAGGTCATAAATTCTGTGAAGGGAGAGCAGACACTTTGCCATAGAGATTATTTATCTACCTAACTCACTTAGGTTCATAGTTCATAGTTTAGTACTAAGCTAACTGCCCTAGTGAGCCAGTTTAAACCTAGCCAATTATCCCTCGTGAGACTCAAACACTGCACCTTGTGTTTGTAAGGCAAACACCTTAGCCATTAGGCCATCTTCCCAACTCCCTATATAAGCAGCCTTTGCAGGTCTTGAACCCAAGACCCTGTACACTATTGTCACAGTAGTTAACCACTAAACTATCACTTAGGACTACAGTAAGATTTACAGTTGTTCCATTGTTAGATTATCCTTTCTATATGAAACTCAGACACTCCTCGGGATTCAGTAAGCTTCCGACAGTTTAAGAGCAGCACAGCAGCATGCCATGTATAGTCATGAAGGCATGCTGCCTCTGCTCCTAAATGGACAAGGAGCATGGATGAGGGCAGGCGGTATGTCTGAGAGCAGAGCTCTCACAATATACATGCCTCTGCATTCAAGAATTGCCATTTGGCAATTACAATGAGTGAGAATGCTCATAGGGGGTTGCCACCTCTTCAATTGCCCAAAGTGGGACTGTTAGTGTACAAACATGGGTTCATAGGTTCATAGGTAGGTACTAGGCTATTGGCCCTAGGGCATATATAAGCCTAGCCAAAAAGGTACCCTGGCTTTCACCACCCAAGAAAATTTTTTCTTGTGCCCTGTCGAGCAGAGCCACAGAAGTGATCACCAGGGTGAATTTCCTATTTCCCATCCAGTCATCAAGATTTTTCTTGAGGAGTGCTAATGAGGAGCTTTGTTTGATATAGATAGGTATTTTGTTCCAGAATATGGGAAGTCTCTGGGACAGGAATCTATCCCTCCAGCATGTTCTGTTTATTCTGGTGACAAGGTTTAAGTCCCTAGAGTGTGTAGCTCGGAGGGATTGGGATTTCTTTAAGTGGAGCATGTCCAACAGCTCTTGGTTTGACATAGCTGTGTATGTTAGGAAGAGATTGCCTCTGATTAGATGATATGCGATGGAGTAAAGCTGGAGCTTATTGAGACGGTCTGTGTAGGGCATCTGCTTGAAGCCGGTAATCCTCTTTGTGAGGTATTTCTGTGGCCTTTCCAGTTGTTGTAGATGTCTTGTGAGGTACATACCAAAAGGGGCATTGTACTCTATAATGGGTCTAATGAGTAGAGGGGAACAATTACCTCTTTTTTCCTGGATGAGAAACCTTTTGTGAGGAGGTGTGCTATGTAGAAGGATTTCCTGACTACTGTGGGGATGTGATTATCAAAGGAGAGACTACTGTCCGCCTGTGTCCCAAGGTCTGTTATCACACTTTCAGTGTTAAGTAGACTGCTGCCTATGTGATAGTTCATGGGTACATAGTTTTTACCAAAAGGAATGACAATGCACTTTTTGGCATTGAGCTTTGAGTCCATGTCTTTGATACCAGGTATCTGTCTCAGTGAGGCCCTTTTGTAGGATGTCAACATCGTTAGGAGTTTTGATTATGGCTTCTAGTTTGCAGTCATCTGCAAACTTAATTATCTAAAGATCTTCTGTGTTAGCTTGTACTTCAGAGAAGTAGATACCAAACAAGAGAGGACCCAAGACTCAACCCTCTGGTACTCCACTTGTCACTGGTCTGAAGTCGGATTTGGAGTCTTCGACTTTCACAGTGTGGGTTCTGTCAGTGAGCCAGTTGGCAACCCATCTTGTGACATAGGCATTTGTACCTAGTTTAGTGAGTTTATCTATAATTCCAGAGTGTGGGATGGTGTCAAAAGCCTTGGCAAGATCTAGATAGGCTGTCTGAACCACCTTACCATGATCTACGGCTTTGTTGACTTCCTCAAACAAGGCTATCAGGTTTAGGAGACATGATCTGCCTTTTATAAACCCAATCTGGGTGGGGTCCAGAGTTTGGAGATTACCAATATCTTTGTTTATAAGTTCCATGATTATACATTCCATGGCCTTGCAGACCAGGCTCGTCATGCTAATGGGACGGTAGTTTGCGGGGTCCGTGGTGGATCCCCCTTTGTGGAGTGGGATAACCATTGCTGTGCACCATTCATTGGGCACAAAGCCTGAGGTGATGCTATGATTGAACATGGTACTTAGGTGGAGTGCCAGTTCATTCTGTAGTTCATGTAGAACGCAGCTTGGCATGTTGTCAGGTCCCATGGATGAAGTGTTGTTGGCTTTGAAGAGTGTGTTTTTTACCTGTGCAGCCATGATTACATGAACTTTGCATTCTTTCTGTGTAGAGATGGGCCCTTTAGGGGTTGGGGGGGGGTAAAATTAGCCCTGAACCTATCTGCCAGGATGTTGGCAATATCAGTTGGTTCTGTATATTTAGTGCCATTGTGCTGTAACTCAGAGCAGATCTGAGTGTTGCCATTGAGATTCTTGATGTAGCTATAGAATGCTTTGTGGTTTTCTTTAGAAACAGTGGCGATTTTGTTTTTGTAACTAGCTTTGGAGGGTTTTATGAGGGATCTCACCTTCTTACTGAGGCTGACTAGGGAGTTCCTCCAATCATGGGATTTTCCTCTTTTTTGCAGCAGTTTCTTTCTTCTGTTGTAGAGTTTGCTTATGACAGGGGACCACCAGATTGGCTTCCTTTTTAGCAGGATAGCATCTTGGTTCTGTTAGGGATAGCATGATCCATGCAATTGTGTAAGTGCTTATAAAGTGCATTTGTGCAGGATTCAGCAGTCATACCTCTATTGTCCGTCTGCATGGGTGTTGTGAAGTTTGCCTCTTTTGTCTTAAGAAGCATGAAGTTGGCTTTGGAGAAATATTTTACGGTGGTTTCCCTAAAGGAGGGTGGGGGTGGGATGTGGATGTCTAGGGTGATTAGCTTGTGGTCGGATCTGACCAAAAAGGAATTGATCTCTGGTGTGGAACACCAGTCACCCATGTTGGTAATGACCAGGTCTAGGATATTGCTGCCCCTGGTGGGGGTGTGGATAAGTTGATCCAAGGCACTGGAATTTATGAATTCCAGAAAATGTTGAGCAAAAGAGTTGGTACATGAGTAGTTTTCCCAGTTAATGGTGGGATAGTTCATAGGTTGGTTGGTACTAGGCTATCGACCCTAGGGCCTATACAAGCCTAGCCATAATTCCCTGGCTATTTCTTCCCACACTATTTACTTCCCTGGACCCCTGTCTAGCATGGCGACTGATGTGATCCCTGGGGTGAATTTCCTTTCTCCCATCCAATCATCAAGGTTCCTTTTGAAGAGGGCCAAAGAGGCGCTCTGCTTGACATGTATGAGCAGTCTATTCCAGAGTCTGGGTAGTCTCTGGGTCAGGAACCTATCCCTCCAGCATGTTTTGTTTATTGTGATGACAAGATTTAGATCCCTGGAGCGTGTGGCTCTGCAGGATTGGGATTTCTTTAAGTGTACCATGTCCAACAGCTCTGGGTTTGACATGGCCTTGTATGTTAAGCAGAGATCGCCTCGGAGTAGACGATATGCGACAGAGTATAGCTGGAGTTTTTTAAGGCAGTCAGCATAGGGCATCTGCTTTAGGCCCATGATTCTTTTAGTGAGGTATTTCTGCGGCCTTTCCAGTTGTTGCAGATGTCTTGAGAGGTACATACCAAATGGGGCATTGCATTCTATAATGGGTCTAATGAGGGATGAGTACATTGGGACAATGACCTCCTTTTTTCTGGATGAAAAGCCCTTAGTGATGAGGTGTGCCACATAGAAGGATTTCCTGACTGTTGTTGCAATGTGGTTATTGAAGGTGAGACCGCTGCCCACCTGTGTCCCTAAGTCTCTTATCACACTTTCGGTGTTTAGTGTACTGCCACCTATGTGATAATTCACAGGTACATGTTTTTCCCAAAGGGGATGACTATACATTTCTTGGCATTGAGCTTGAGCCCATGGCTCTGGCACCAAGCATCTGTTTCTGTAAGGTCCTTTTATAGAGTATTCACATCATTTGGGCATTCAATAATGGCTCCCAGTTCGCAGTCATCTGCAAACTTTGTTAGCCAGAGTTCATTAGTGTTGGCCTTTACTTCAGAGAAGTAGATGCCAAACAAGAGAGGTCCCAGGACTGAACCCTGAGGTACTCCACTTGTCTGGAGCTGGATTTGGAGTCAGCTACTTTTACAGTGTGAGTTCTGTCAGTAAGCCAGTTGGCAACCCATCGAGTGACATAGGGATTAATGCCCAGCTTAGTATGTTTATCTATGATTCCAGAGTGGGGGATGGTGTCAAAGGCCTTGGTGAGGTCCAGATAGGCTGTATGGACTGCCTTACCCTCGTCCACGACTCTGGAGACTGATTTGAAGAAGTCAGTAAGGTTCAGGAGACAAGATCGGCCCTTCACGAACCCAACCTGGGTGGGGTCCAATGTTTTAAGGTTGCCAATGTCTTTGTTTATAAGTTCCATGATAATACATTCCATGGCCTTGCAGATCAGGCTCGTCAGACTGATGGGGCAGTAGTTCCCAGGATCCAAGGTGGATCTCCCCTTGTGGAGTGGGATAACTGTAGCTGTGCGCCACTCAGTGGGCACGAAGCCTGAGGTGAGGGTATGATTAAACATGACACTTAGGAGAGGTGCCAGTTCATTTTGTAGTTCATGTAGTACACAACCCGGGATGTCATCTGTTCCCATGGATGCTGTATTCTTAGATTTGGAGAGTGCGTTTTGTACCTGTGTGGCCATTATTACCGGAATTTGGTATTTGGATAGTTAAAATCACCCATTATTAGGGTGTTAGGTTGTACCCTAATATTTTCCAGTGTATCAAAAAATGAGGAGTGGGAATCCTGGGGCATGGTGGGGGATCTTTAGCAAGCTACAATTTGGATTGCGGCCTTGCCCAGAGTTAGTTGCACTTGGATAATCTCGGCTGCATTATGCTGAGCAACTAACCTTAAGGTTTGGATATCCTTAATGAATATGGCATGCCTCCACCTTTAGTGTTTTGGTCCAGGTTAGGTTGCCGAAAGGTGTGGTATGAATTATAGCCTGGTAATGCAGGGGTGCACTCTGGAGCTTTGAACCAGGTCTCTGTCACTGCACAGATGTCGATGTTCTCCATTTTAAGGAGTGCCTTGAGTGAGTGCATTTTGAGGTTTAGACTTCTGGCATTGAGTAGCATTACCCTCAGATTTTGCTTTGTACCTGTTACAGTGGTGATTTTGTAATTTGAACCTTGCCTAAAAAAAGGCACTATAGAGGTGGCAAGAGCCTTAGCCAGTATCCGGAATCCCAAGGGCAACATGTGCAGGCCATCTCTGGCAAAGCATCGTGGTCTATTGATCATGTCATCCCAGGCACACATATACTGGATCCCCTTTGAATGACACCAGAAGCTTAGCCAATTGTTGAAGTCAATCATTTTGTCCTTGTACTGTGGTATCATTCTGGGTAATGGCAGGATGCTACTCAGGGCTAGGGTCATACTTGCCTGGGCTACAAGATTAGAGAGCTCCTCCATATCTCATTTCATGTAGTCTAGGGAGGAACATCTCAGGTCATTCACACCAACATGGACAATGACAGAGTCATGTTTATACTTGTTGTGGAGTGACCTGAGTGCGTGTGTTATGTAGCAGAGCCTGGCACCTGGCAACATGACATGTTGCAGGACAAAACACACCCACAGCCATTGCAAAGGTCAAAGCCCCACTTTCCAGGAAAACCCTACTCTCATAGCAACTGAAACACGCCAGGATTTCTGTCAAATCTGCAGTTGCATGCAGAAATCCACAGCAATAAGTGAAACCTATACCTTCCTAGAGAAAATAACACTAGAATTTTTTTTTTATCAAACTGATTAAATTTAACTGTAGCTGTGCAGGTTTGCCCATTGTTTAGCTATGCATACTCTAGCTTAAATGGCACAAAAAGGTAAATAGCAAGACACATTCAACAGAAGCAGTACTGCAATAGTGAATTGGTTAGAGGGTTGACTTTGCATGTAATCATTCCCAGTTCAATCCTCATTGTAGTAAATTCTATTTTCCATGTGAAAGCAATTTATAAACAATTTATTTTGCTGTATAACCTACTAAATAAGATATATTTCTGAACTGGAGTACAAGTGGAGATGTGAGGTGTCATTGCAATAATGTGGTGCAATCCACAGATAAACACAAGTGCCCCATACAATATATGTACACATGAATCAGGGATACTAAACAAACTTATAATGTGCAATGAATGATAAATCAATGCCACACAGCAAATAGTGTAAAAAAATGTATAAAGTGCCCAAATCTACCACTTTCCCAAGACCATGTTTCATTTCTTTCTAAATTAGTGCAGAGGTAAGTGGGAGTAAGCACTTTTAAGCAGTAGTAAGCAGGTTTAAGCCTGTTTGTGTGAGGGGAAGCAATGCCTACACAGGTTAAGCAATTTAGAGGCTAACTGAGTGTAAGAAAATTTAGCCGGAGGTTAGCATTGCTTACCGTCACCCAAACCCACTTATAATGGCTTAAAAGTGCCTTAATCACTCTGCATCCAACAGCCCCTAGATCTCTTGAACCCAGGACCCTGTACACTATAGTCACAGCAGTTAACCAGTAAGCCAGCGCAGTTGTACATAAAATGGAAGTATACCCAAACAGATCCTCACTATAGCAAAATCACAATTTACACGTGAAAGGAATCTATAAACAATTTTTTGTTGTATAACCTACTAGATAACATATATATGTGAAATGGAGTACTGCATTAAGTGTAGATGTGAGGTGTCATTGTAATAAAGTGGTAAAATCCCCTGATAAATACAAGTAACTCATATAGTGTACATACACATGAATCACAGATATTAAACAAATATATAACATGTAATGAATGATAAATCAATGTCAAACAGCAAATATTGTGCAAATTTAAAAATAAGCAACACTAAGTATTGCACACGTCTGCTTAGCAGGTGTAAGCAATGCACAGCCCAGGTAAATAGATTTGCCCATTGGTATGCCCCTTTAAGCAATGCCAACCTTAAGTAAGCAGGTTTGCCTATAGCTTAGCATTTTCAAAAAACTGTCCAATCATGACAAAATGTGGGAAACTGGCCCTATTTAAACCCCACAGGTAGGAATACATCTCTTAACTGGTTGCAACTTCCTCCTGTAGGCACAATGGCTGGTGTCGGGAAAGGATTGCGATTCCAAGTGCAGTGCCGGGGCATCCAGGAATCTAAGGTCATGGCAGGACTCCTGGTAAAAGACCATGAAGAGAGACTGCTGCAGGGCCCGTACCAAGGTTTCCAATATAAAGCAGAAGCCTGGGACTGTCTTGCCCATGACCTCACCAATGCCACTGGCATCCCCCTTGAACTGGTGAGCAGGTCAGGTATCACTATGCCAACCTGAAACAGAGGAAGAGGGAGCTCTTGGATCTAAGAAGCTAGGCAGGGTGATGTCTCAGCAGTGTGTAAGTACTCATTCTACTAACTATTTAATAGTTGCTTAGCTCATGTATATTATGGATAGGTATGGCTAAATATTCCTCTTATGTCTCTGACAGTGGCAGTGGAGCAGGCTGTGAAACAGGAAGCCCATGCATGTAGGCTTCAAAGGCTGTGTCGTGAGGCAGGTTAGTAATAATTGTGCATGTACTGTCATAAGAAATAAATATATAAGTAGTAGAAAGTTAATTGCCAGTATAAAACCTGTATTGTGTATGGGATGCACTGAATAAACCAGACAATATGGCAGCAAGAGTCTCTTATAGGTTGTATGTAAACAAAAGGGTAACAGCCTGGCGATAAAGGTCTAACTCCTGGAATGCTTGTGTTTACTCTGGTATCATATGGTTATGTAGTGTTGCATTCTCTTAATAGTACTGTTGTATTAAGCACTGTTACCCACACTGTACTACATAAATAAAATGTGTAGGAATGTCTATACATGACTGTTGTAATCACAAGGTCATATTGTACAACTGAGGGAGACTTAGAAAACAGTGAAAAGATACACAACAAAATCAAAATAGCACACTCAACTGTGACATAAACTGTTGTATGTTTAGCACACACAGCCATGGCTCGAATCCTGGGAGTGATAGTAAGCTGTATGCATAATCATACCCCACGACCGTATAGATTTTGTCAGAAAGTTCAGATAATTGGCTTAATTTTTCTGCCTGTCACCCTGTCCCCCTGGCAAATCAGTGGGGTGATTCCAGAAGTTTAGGCAGTAAATAATGACATACAACTGATTGTCATATATCATAACCATCAGAAATGTATCTATAAGAACAGACCTGTCACTCTAACAACTCATCAAAATGTTATGAGAGTAATATGCAAATTATGTCCAATCTCTATCCCCATGTTGTGAAGCTATGACCAGAGTGTGTGCAGTAACAGAGTGAGACATATGTGTATAATAATAATGTGGAATCTTAACCAGCAGGTAGTTGACAAAATTGCTCTTCAGTTGAATGAACTAAACTTGACTTTTTCACCCTTCTAAAATTAATCTAGGCATACATGTTCGCTTCTTAAATTTGCTGTTTAAGGTGATATAATAAACTGGATTTGCTCTAGAATTAAAATTAAACAAGTGATTAAAAAAAAAGCAAACAAAAAAATAGTAGCAAACCTTTCATTGTTAACCAGGTTTTTGTCATTGACTAGATAGTGGAAGAAGATGGTGTAGTCCAAAAATGACAGAAGCAGTGCAGACTGCCTGGAATTGTTTCTTTCTGTTTTAATTTGTGTGGTTAACAGTACGCTGCTTCCACTTTAGATAAGTGGCCAAGCCCACAAATGCAAACACGTTTTTCCTCAAGTGATTAAAACATGACTGGATGAAAAAACAAACCACACAATGCAATATACAGAACTGTGCAAAAATAAAACAATATTTGGTACTTGCGTATTATCGCAACCAGATTCCTAGCCTGTTCTAATTTTGTGTTGTTTTCATGAAACAATGTATCTTTCTTACTTACCTATTTACTGCAATGTAATGTTAACCGCAAACCTACACATACCACATTGTTCCTGAATCACGCTTAACCTGTCACATTTCTGAAAATGTGTAAAGACTAATCACTGCAGAAAAACTTGTACCAACCGACACAGAGTGTTGACAAAGTATTAAAGTCAGCCAACTGCATATGGTTTACCTGGGCAGCATTAAAATGGATATCAAACACATACGCGGATAAATGTGTGATGTCAAACCCTGCTAAAGTGACATTTGACAAAACATTCATCATAGTGATATAACTATCTCAGTGCAGCATCAGAAAACAGAAGAATACCATATTCGACAGGATAATCCACCCAAGACAGCTACAGACCCTGATGACATATGTATCGCTACATTATAACATTTACATTGAAATAAATATGTGCAGAGAGACACTGAGTTTGACATTTGTAAAACAATTTGTATGTAAATGGATAATTGTAGAAAGTTTAATTGGTAAGGCTGTGCACAATGTCAAAGCTTTGTATAAAGCACTCACAGATGAACAGGTTGTAAAAGAGACCAAACCTCATTTAACAGAAGCTGTTCCTCTTTCTTAGTCCACAGTTCCACAACCACTTGATTTAAATCAGGTTACATTATAGGACATGTCGGGGTACTTGTGTATTAACATTTTTCAGCTAGAAA
Source organism: Protopterus annectens (assembly GCF_019279795.1). Classification (NCBI taxonomy): domain Eukaryota; kingdom Metazoa; phylum Chordata; order Ceratodontiformes; family Protopteridae; genus Protopterus; species Protopterus annectens. The sequence continues at coordinate 1,959,198,138 of NC_056728.1, forward strand.
AGGGCTGGGAAAACAGACGCTACTTATGTTAGGAATCTGGTTGCGATAATATGCAAGTATCCAATATTTCTACATAGGAGTAACCCCCATGCCCCCACATACCCAGTTATTTTCATTCCAAGATCAGGACACCCTGGAGAAAGAGCAAAGTGCATAATTACAGAAAAAAAATGTCTCTTTCTCTGCAGTTGCAGTCTAATAGTGGAACTGTACACTTAGCTAGCAATATAAACGTTGTTTTGTAACTATATATTTGATTAAATGCAATCAGAAAATGAAAAATCATTGAATTATCTTCTGGTCAGTAGCAGGAAAGTGATGATTTTGAAAGTTAGTTTCCAAAAATCTTGAAAGTATGGGGAACTAAACCCAGAATACCTGCCACTGTCTTGGTTTTATCAGTATGTCAAAGCAGGAGGTAGTGAAAACGTTACTGGGGGCAAGCCTTAATTATTTAATTGTTTAAGCTCAAGCTGTTAGTTAACTGGTGGAAAACTAGCTGCTTTACAATTATTTTCTTAAAGACAATTTTTTTTTTGGGGGGGTGGCATCTGGGCTTACAACCATTTACAGAAAGAATAGATGCTTTCCTTGTACCCTTCCTAAAGATTTCCTCAGTGTGATCTAAATGTCTGTAATCAAGCAGATGCAATGGCAGTAATCTGGGCTTCAGTTTTCTGTATTCATAGATGTTCTTAAAAACAATTTTCAGATGCAACACCAGGAAGGACAACTTCCATTTATAATGAACTAGTGATCACAGTGACACATATGAAGTCTGCTTTCAGGAAAATATTTTTGTTGATGTGAAATTCTTCGCATTAGACATCTAAATGAGATTTTAACTGTTGTGTTTTACAGGAAAAGGGGCGAGCACTGTGGTGCAGCGGTTAGCATTACCACCTCACAGCAAGAGGTTGTCCAGTTTGATTCGCGGCTGAGGTGCCTTCTATGTGGAGTCTGCATGTCCTCCCTGTGGTTGTGTGGGTTTCCTCCGGGTGCTCCGGTATCCTCCCACATCCCAAAGACATGCAGTAGGTGGATTGGACACTCTAAATTGGCCCTAGGTGTGAGTGTTTGCATGTGTGTGCCTTTTGTGGAAGGTTGGGCACCAGGCTGGCAACTCGACACTGTAAAACTCCACTGCAAATCATGAGCGGACGGATATCTGCTGTGGCGACCCCTAACCGGGAAAAGCCGAAAGAAGAAGAAGATTCAGGTAGTGTTAACAAATATTCCCTCCACAGCTCTCCCTCCACAGGTCTGTGAGATATGAAAACTGTGCCTGGAAACAAAAGATTGAAATCCTGGACTGGTATTGTTTAGCCTGGTATTATATGGCATTGTTAGTGTTGCAGTTTCTCTGAATAATAATGTATTACTCATCACTGTCACCCACACTGTGCTACATAATAAAACTCTTTAGGAATCCCTGTATAAGACTGTTGTAATTACAAGTCAGATTGTAAAACCACGGGAGACTTATAGACAGAAAACTATGAAGAGATACACAGCAATATCTAAACAGCACACTCAACTGTGATGTACAATGTTTTGTTTTTAGCATACATAGCCACGGTTTGAATCCTGGGAGTGGTAGTAAGCTGTATGCATAATCATGCTCCTCAACTGTACAGATTTGTTCAGAATGTCCAGATAAGTGGCCCATATCTGCTGCCTGTTACCCTGTCACCCTGGCAAATCAGTGCGATAATCTCTGAAATGTAGGCAGCTTTTAATGACATATAACTGATTGTCAGACCTGTAAATATTCAGTAAATGTATATGAAAACAAACCTGTCATTGTAGCAACTCACCAAAGGTTTATGAGGGCAATTGTCAAAATATGTCCCAGTTTCACCTGCATGTTTTCAATCCTTGATGAGAGTGTGTGCAATAAGAGATTGAGAGGTATGTGCATAACATCAATCTGGAATCTGGGAATATGCGTAGAAACAGTCAGGTAGTGTTAACAAACAATACCTCCACAGATATACCAGGTAAGAGGTGTATACTGTAGGTAAAATACAGTTCACGTATATAGTTGTCTACAAACATACCACTATCCAAACTAAGGCGATAGGGTAGAGTAATAATACCTGTAAGGTACAGATTACAGCAGTGACTAAGAAAGTAGTGAGAGCTACAGCGATATACAAGTTGTTAATTGACATCCCCCCCCCCACCATATCTGCAACAATAATCTAAATACACAACTCATTGGGTATGTGTACAATTAAATCTACTGTTGGAACACATGTCCTATTGTTTGATAAATATTGAAATGTGTTTTTATGCATGTGCCATGTTGAAATACTCCCACATTGGTGGCATGCTGCCATCAATGTAACCTGCATGCTGTTGTAATGGCCACTCTGGTTCCATATATACATGTGTTCTGTTTGCTATGCAACTGTTCCATATCTGGTGTTTTGGGTTAATGGGAATATCTATGCATGCTGTTATACCTAATCCTGGAATGTGTTGCCTATTACTAACCCACATATGTTTTAAAATTACAACACCATAGCATGTTTGGGAAGGCTGGTCCCAGTGGACCCACCTCTCCTACCTCATCTGGCCATGGCACCAGGCACCAGTATGTCTGGGGCCCATCCTGGGACCTCCTCATCTGCTGGTCCTGCACCAACTTCAGGTGGAACTGCCTCAGGGGATGGGGCTCGCCCCCCTAGGAGTGGGCGCAGACAGGAAACTGTCACCCATCATTAGGTCCGGGGTCTGGTGTGTAGCGAACTCCACAGGGAGTATGGAGATCAGCTACACCAGCTTGAGGGCTGTGTGGCACATTTAGAGGGTCAGCCTGCCCCTCCTACCAGCAGCCAGCACAGCCAACTTTGGGGCCATGACTGCCCATGGGTGGAGACCTCAGTTCCACTGTTTTCATTTGGGGGCTCTTGGAGTTCCGACTTCAAATACCCCTCCACATTCAAGGTGTTTAACCCCCACTTGTGTCATATACTGCCCCTGTATGCTGTCTTGTCTGTCTTGTCTGTCATCCTACCCAATCTACCTCCCCAAATATACCTACTATCCTTCGCCAACATCCCACTCTCACATGAAAAAAAGAAAGAAAGGGCAATCAGTTCCCCCCCACAAAAATCATGCCCCATATATATAGCTGTCTATTTCACACACGTGTCCACTGGACACATAATCTGATCTAATTGGCTTCACAAAATATTATTGTTGTCCTCACCTCTTTCTCAGGGGGTTGAGTGTCCAAATCTACCTCCAAATCAGTGTATATGCACAGCTATTGCTGTAGAAGAAATGAGCAGCTATAGACCTTCCCTACACCCGTCCCACACATCCCTAGCTATTTTCCCTACTGTCTTTTCCTCTTTGTGCCCATTTTTCACCACTTTCCTATCACCCCTTTTTCTATTCTTTTAAAGAAATTAGCATGGAGGTAAGTGGGAGTAAGCAGTTTTAAGCAGCAGTAAGCAGGTGTAATCCAGTTTGTGCGGGGGTAAGCAATGCCTACAGAGGATAAGCAATTTAGAGGCTGAGTGTAAGAAAATGTAACCAGAAGTTAGCATTGCTTACCACCGCACAAACCCACGCAACCCCACTTACAACTACTTAAAAGTGCTTTAATCACTCTCTATCCAAAGGCCCTTGTTCTGACCAGCAACAAAATATTCAACCCTTGCAAGTCTCAAACCCAGGATCCCGCACACAATAGCCAAAGTGATTTACCACTAAGCCGTGTCAAACACAAATAAATTGGATGTTTTCTCAAACATATCATCCAGCACAGTCATTCAACAGTAGAGGAAATGTATTTATATATGTAGATTTTATATATATATATATATATATATATATATATATATATATATATATATATATATATGAATACATACATATGAATACATACATATATATATATATATATATATATATATATATATATATATATGTATACATCTCTCTCTCTCTCTCTCTATATATATATATATATATATATATATATATATATATATATGTGTGTGTGTAAACATATATATATATATGTGTGTGTGTGTGTGTGTGTGTGTGTGTGTGTGTGTGTGTGTGTGTGTGTGTGTTACTGGCTAAAGCTCTTGCCACCCCCATAGTGCCTTTTTTAGGTAAGGTTCAAAGGACAAAACCACCACCATAATGGATACAAGCATGCAAAATCTGAAGGTAATGCCACCCAGTGCTAGAAGTCTAAACCTCAAAATGCACCCTCTCGAGGCACTCTTAATAATGGAGAACATCGATATCTGTGCAGTAACTGAGACCTGGTTCAAGGCTCCAGACAGCACCCCTGGAATACCAGGCTACAACTCTTACCACACTTTTTGGCCACCAAACCAAGACCGAAACACTAAAGGTGGAGGAGTGTCCATATTCACCAGGGATATTCACACCTCCAGGCTAGTTGCCCAACACAATGTATCTGAAAATCTCCAGGTGCAACCAGCACTAGGTAAGACTGCAATCCAAATTGTAGCTTACTACAGATTCCCCACTATGCCCCAAGAGTCTCACTACACCTTCCTAAACATACTGGAAAATATTAAGATACAACCAAACGCCCTAATCATGGGTGATTTCAACTACCCTGCCATTAACTGGGAAAACTACTTGGGTACCAATGCCTTTTTCCACTGGTTCTTGGAATTCATTAATTCCAACGCCCTGGAACAACTAACCCATTGTCCCACCAGGGGCTCCAATATCCTAGACCTGGTCATTACCAACATGGGAGATAAATGCTCCACACCAGTGGTCACCCCCTCATTGGTCAGGTCTGACCATAAGCAAATCACCCTTGACATCCACATCCCAATCCCACCCCCAGTAAGGAAACCTCCGTAAAAAAAAACTTCACCAAAACCAACTTCATGCTACTCAAGTCAGAAGTGACAAACTTCATGACACCCATGCAGATGGGAGGTGAAAGCTCGACTGCTGAATGCTACACTAAGGCACTGTACGAGCACATCCACTCGTGCATGAATCGTGCCTTCCCAAGTAGAACCAAGATGCTCTCTTCCAAAAACAGAAGCCAATCTGGTGGTCCCCTACCATAAACAAACTGTATAACAGAAGAAATAAACTGTTGCAGAAAAGAGGAAAATCCCAGGATGCAAAAAACTCCCTTACCAGCCTCAGTAAGAAGCTGAGATCCTTCATAAAATCCTCCAAAGCCAGTTACGAAAATACAATTGCCAAAGATTCCAAAGACAACCACAAGGCATTCTACAGTTATGTCAAGAATCTAAATGGCAATGCTCAGATCTGCTCTGAGCTGCAACAGAATGGCATTGAATATACTGATCCGAAGGATATTGCCAATATCCTGGCAGATGGATTTAGTGCCAACTTCACCCCCCTCACCCCCTAAAGGGCCCATCTCAATACCAAAAAATTGCCAAATTCAGGTAATCATGGCCACACAGGTAGAAACTGCACTCTCCAAAGCTAAGAATACAGCATCCATGGGACCAGATGACATCCCAGCCTGTGTACTACATGAACTACAAAATGAACTGGCACCTCACCTAAGTGTTATGCTTAATCATAGCCTCACCTCATCAGGCTTCTTGCCCACTGAGTGGCGCACAGCTACAGTTATCCCACTCCACGGGAACTACCGTCCCATCAGTCTGACGAGCCTTATCTGCAAGGGCATGGAATGCATTATCATGGAAGTTATAAACAAAGACATTGGCAACCTTCAAACACTGGACCTCACCAGTCTGGGTTCGTGAAGTGGCGATCTTGTCTCCTGAACCAGATTGACTTCTTTGAATCAGTCTCAGAGCTGTAGATGAAGGTAAGGCAGTCCACACAGCCTATCTGGACCTCGCCAAGGCTTTCAACACCATCCCCCACTCTGGAATCATAGATAAACTTACTACGCTGGGCATAAATCGCTACGTCACTTGATAGGTTGTCAACTTGCTTACTAACAGAATCCAGACTGTAGAAGTGGCTGACCCCAAATCCAGCTCCGGACAAGTGACAAGTGGAGTACCTCAGGGTTCAGTCCTGGGACCACTCTTGTTTGGCATCTACTTCTCTGAAGTACAAGCCAACACTAAGAAACTCTGGCTAACAAAGTTCACAGATGACTGCAAACTGGGAGCCATTATTGAATCCCCAAATGATGTGGATATTCTACAAAAGGGCCTTACAGAAACAGATGCTTGATGCCAGAGCCATGGGTTCAAGCATAATGCCAAGAAATGTATAGTTATCCCATTTGGAGAAAACATGTACCCATGAATTGCCACATAGGTGGCAGTACACTAAACACTGAAAGTGTGATGAGATACCTAGGGACACAGGTTGACAGTGGTCTCATCTTCAATAACCACATTGCCACAACAGTCAGGAAATCCTTTTATGTGGCACACTTCATCACTAAGGGCTTTACATTCAGAAAAAAAGGAGGTCATTGTCCCACTGTACTCTTCCCTCATTAGACCCATTATAGAGTACAATGCCCTGTTTGGTATGTACCTCACAAGACATCTGCAACAGCTGGAAAGGCTGCAGAAATACCTCACTAAAAGAATCACAGGCCTAAAGCAGATGCCCTATGCTAGCCATCTAAAAAAACTCCAGCTATACTCTGTGGCATATCGTCTACTCAGAAGCAATCTCAGCTTAACATACAAGGCCATGTCAAACCCTGAGTTGTTGGACATGCTCCACTTAAAGAAATCCCAATCCATCAGAGCCACATGCTCCAGGAATCTAAATGTCATCGCAATGAACAAAACATGCTGGAGGGATAGGTTCCTGACATAGAGACTACCCATACTCTGCAATAGACTTCCCATACATGTCAAGCAGAGCGCCTCCTTTGCCCTCTTCAAAAGGAACCTTGACAGTTGGATGGGGGATAGGAAATTCACCCCAGGGATCACGTCATTCACCCTACTAGACAGGGTTCCAGGGAAGTAAATATTGTGGGAAGAAATATCCAGAGAATTTTTATGGCTAGGCTTGTATAGGCCCTAGGGCCAATAGCCTAGTATCAAGCTATGAATCTATGAACCTATATATTTATATATATATATATATATATATATATATATATATATAGAGAGAGAGAGAGAGAGAATAACACAACAAATACATATATGATCAAAGGCACTGTTAATGGTTGTGAGGGGTCCAATTTAAGTACCTCTTGTAATTATTGATATCATCCCCTCCTCCACAGCCAAACAGATCTGCCTTGCAACATAATACCAACACTTGCAAGTCTCATACCCAGGACCATACACAACATAGCCACAAGAAGTTAACAGTAACCCATCTCACCTGTATGATGTCAGGATGGTATCAATAAGATATATATGAATTATGAATATACACATACACACACATATTCATATATTACTACATATAGATACATATAGGAAGATACATATTTAGAGGGTGCACAGCATATAGAGCAGCCAGTATTCCTACAGTTGCCACCTTTTAAAATGGTTAGTGTTTGATTCTCTCATACAAAAGACAATTATTGCATGAAACATTTACCCACAGAGAAATCAAAGGATATGACACCACACACAGGTCTGCATGCATAAGAAATGTTTATTTGTTTACAATTTCAGTTGCATATGCCATTTCGTATAGCTGTTAGGTGTTTGAAATACATACTAACTGAGTAATGCAACTTGCAAGCAAAACATTTTATAAAGTAATCTGAAAGCATAACATATGTTGCTGTCCAGGCCTAGGCCTTCAAGTATTACAACAGTAAAGACACACTGGCCCAGGCGATAAGAATCAATCAACAGTAAGTAATGCAGATGTAGTTCAGCAGCCTCCAATTACACTCTGTACTCAACCCCTAGGGGGAAAGAATTAAGTTGTCACAATGAAGATGTATCTGTTACATAACAATGCTTAACTTAAAACATCACTATCATACTGGCAAACAGAACTGTCTGTAAGACAGTAAGCACTAGCCCACCAATGTTTCCGAGGTGAAATGTATGAAAATGTACAGCCATATACCTTAAGGTGTTTTACTACTGATATCCCTCATATGTTTTAACAGCCTAGGTTATATATGGTGCATACCCATCCCTCATAGAATGACGCCCAAGGGCATATAACAGTGTAACATACACTGACCTCTGGACTGTACAAGAACACACACGTTTTGTCCAGCTGTAGCCCACGTACATATGGACCCTACCCCACAATATGTGTTTGGGTCCACAACATTACTGGAATGATGGCTGGAATGCCAGCATAACATAATGATAGGCCACTACTTAACAACATCTTACTGCAGGACATATGGATAAAGCCTGGTATATAGGTGAAGGACAGAGGTTGGAACACAGGGCCATATTTGCAATATTGTTGTTATACACTGAGAAAGTTGATGGTGTTACAGGATTGGTTGCAACATACCCTTTTTCAGTAATATGAAGTCAGAAACACAAATGGATGCAGCCATGTACTGATACCACTCAACAGACAGAATGCCAGTGATATATCTGAGACAAGACCTGTGTGGTGTGGTACACAGACAAAACATAACAGCCAATCCACTGGCCATCAAATGGATAGGCCTACAGTTGAGAGCTATGCAGACAAACTGCATTCCATCCTAAACTAGTATGTACGTACAGACCCTGCAAAACTAGCAGTATACAATGCATATGATAACCCTTTTCACACTGTCTGTAGGTTTGGAACCTTATATAAATATGTAGTTGTCCTGTTTCTGCAAGTCTTGTTGTAAGAGGTATTGCTACCTGCTGTCTGTAACACTGCTGTCCACACACAGGAAGGATGTCCTCCATACAGGAAAGGTAAAGGGACAATGCCCACATGATTTAGTAATTTTTAGTAGTGGGTTGCCATGACAGTGGTAATTGGAAGTACTACACAGCTGGCTGCATGCAGGTAGCAAGTGGTGGACACTGATTGGTGCAGAGGCAATCACCTGATTATGTGCATCACCTACAAAAGCCATACTGCAATCTATTCAAAGCAGCTCAATCCCTGTAGTGGAGAGAGACAGCGACAGAGAGAGAGAGAGAGAGAGAGAGAAAGAAAAAACAAACAAACAAACAACCAGTAAATAAAACGTTGTTCCCCAAATGAACCTACAAACATTCTGACATAACTAAAGGGCCGCATCAAACTGTATCCAGAAGAGACGACAATCCTACAACAGGTACGTGAAACATATATGCATGTAATTGAATGTAGTACTTGGTCTATAATAATGGGGTAGATGATGTGGAATGATTTATATGTGCCATCAGTAGTGGTAATGATGTCCTGCTGAACAACTGCCATGGACAGTAGTTTCTGTCCCTGTGGGCAGTGAGCCATACCTGTCAACTGTGCAGACCAGCACTGAATGACAAGATGTAAGCCATCATAGTGTGTGTTCTGTACTGCAAGACATGTATATTAGTGTGGCAAATAGCTGGTGGTGGAAGTAATGCCATTATGATAGACACATGAGTTTCAGAGCCCACCACTTGCAGGACAGTCATGTTAACGTGTAATGTAGCATGCACAAATGCCATAGGTGTGTAATAGACTTACCTGCAATCTGTCCCTATATATACCCCGTAATGTTAGTCTGTGTCTACATGTGACACCTGTCTGTTGTAGCAAGGCAGAACAGTGCAGCTGTGAAGAAAGGAGAGTTATAGAGAGTAGACCTGATGTTTGAATGCAACCCATATATATATATATATATATATATATATATATATATATATATATATATATATATCTACAGATATACAGACACACACACACACACACACACACATATATATATAAATATATATATATATATATATATATATATACAACTCATAATATATATCTACACACCCACACACACACACACACACACACACACACACACACACACACACACACACACATATATATATATATATATATATATATATATATATATATATATATATATATATATATATATATAAAATCTATATAAATCTTTATAAGGATGCCAGCGTTTGTGGTGCCATCTCTTTGACTTTGCTTTGCCCCCTTCAGACCTGTTCTGCCTTAGGCTGCTGGCCCTGCTCGTGGTTAGTCTACAGTGCATAACCTAACCTGAAGCCTCCCACCATTCCTGATATTTCTGGCTTCTAGACAGAAAAAAAGAACCTCTATGCAGGGATCCACCACTGTCCTCTAAACTTCCTTTGCTTGTCCTATGACATCGGCCTAAAGTGTATGTATCCTAAAGGGCAAGTCATTGTAACCAGTCTCTGTTGTATTTAGCTCTGCGCTCTATTGCTAGCAGCCTTCTGCTGACTTCTTTTTACACCTCTAATAGGCCCTGCATTACTTTTTAACTTTACCTACTCTGCTCTAAGTGTTCTTGTCATCTATTGCTTCTCCACTAGGTGGCATCACTTACCTATTGCTTAAGTATTCACTTTATCCCCTGCGTTACTATATATTGAATCCTCTCCAAAGGATCCAATAATTCCCTGCCTCTAGCCTCCTATCTCTGTGACCCTCTCTGTTCTTACCTTACTAACAGCTACACTAAACAAGTGCTAAATCCTCCATACTTTCCTTACCTCTGATCGCACTTACCTAAACACTGATTGTTTCTTCACAGTTTTGCCTTCTTCCTTTCTCCTTGTTTCAACCCGCTCCATTCCCCCTGCAGGCTCACTCCGCTCCCCTCCCTACTCCCAATTCCCACCCACCCCCAGGGGTCCTACTCTTATACTTTCTAAGCACACCCCTTCCTCTTGCCATTAACCTCTACACATTCCCCATTGGCCAACATTTCTCCTATCTCCCATCTCTTTACCACTCCACTCCATACTCACCACACTCTCCTATCTTTACACACTCTCAGCTTAAATACTTCCATCTCTACATATATTTAACAAATAGCTAATCCTTCCCAATGGCTACTCAAACCATCACTTTTCAGATTCTACTTTGCTTTACTCTTTTACCACTACCACGTTTAACCTTTGCCTATTTACTCTCCTCATATGAACACCCAATATATCCACACACTGATTACCCTAATCAACAAACCAAATCTCAACCCTTACCACATCTGCATAACCATGCAAACATAATATGCTCACCCACTTACCTACTTGCTATGTATCATAGAACACTATACATTAAATATAATCCACTACATCTCAGGAGAGTGTTATTTCCATACAGCAAGTTCCCTACCCTAAGCTAGCTAAGACAACTCCTCTCATTAAAGGACGGTGATATTCATCCTAACCCTGGCCCAACAGCAACCTCTATCTCTCTCCATAACCATAATCAATCAACCATTTACCCCCTTGCTAAACCATTTAACTCCCTCCTACTAGCTCATCTTAATATACGTAGTATTAACAACAAAGTAACACAACTCAATGCTCTCTTAGAAGTGTACTCCTTTGACATTTTCTGCCTAACAGAAACATGGCTAAAACCTGCCATCAAAGATAATGAAATTATCCCACCTGGATATAATATCCTAAGAATCGACAGAGTAGCTAAGAACGGTGGTGGGTTTGCTATTCTATTTAAATCTGGCTTACAATTAACCAAATACAACTGTAATCTACCTCTAGATTCCCATGCTGAGATTCTCATCTCTAACCTTGAACTTAACGCTAAATCAATCTACATTATCTGTATGTATCTGCCCTCTGGAAATAACATAGCCACCATGGAAAATATCCTTTGCTGGCTATCCCAACACCTGCCCCAAGAAACCATAATCCTAGGCAATATAAATTTGGATTGGAATTCCTATTGTACCAGCCTTCCTACCACCCACATTAACCTACATGTTTTTTCTCAAACCATTACCTCACCCACCAGAATAAATAAAGCTAACAAGAAAGCAAGCATACTAGACTGGATTCGTATAAACAATCATACTCACTACTATAATTCTGTAACCCTCCCTGATGATATAAGTGACCACTCCCTTACCTACTTCATCAGGCATAAAGCCAACACTCCCATTCTAACCTCTATCAGAAGTATTCGATTCAAAACGAAATTTAACCCTGATTTATTCCAAATGGAGCTAAGAGCATGCAATTGGGTTCCCTTAAAACACCTCCCTTTAGATGAAGCCATTAATTTCTTTAATTCTACCTTCCTTTCCATTCTCAATCACAAAGCTCCAACCAGATCTATTAGAATTAAGGCCAGTTCTGCCCCATAGCTTTCCAATGAAAGCAAACACAAAATTCATCTCAGAAAGAAATATTGGGCCAAATAGAGAATGACTAAAACCCTGTAGACCAACAAACCTTTAGACAACTTAGAAATGATACTAAGAAGGCCATACTTTCTGATAAAAAAGCTACTACTTACAATTTCAACAACCTAAACACAACAAGCCACAACAATTCTGGGCTAGCATTAAGCAGCTACTCCACCCAGGTCAATCCACTACACCAAACCCTCAAAAAACAAACCAGAAATCCCCCATCCATACAGCTAATACCTTCAATACCTTCTTTACAGATGCTATCTAAACACTAGCTAGTCATCTGTCACCTAATATCTTCACACTACCTTCATAGACCTCATCTCCACCCCCTCCTTTTCAGTTCAAACCTGTCCCAACCACACTTATTCAAAACCTTTTGAATAAACTGAAACCATGCTCTCCTTCTGCAGACCAACTGCCTTCTGAATTTTTACAGTTATCATCCAAGGCTATTACCTACCCTATTACCATACCGATCAATAGAACTATAAGTGAAGGTCACATCGCAACTTTATGGAAAGTCTCCCATGTTATACTCCTGCATAAAGGTGGACACTCCACTGAGCTGTCAGACTATCGCTTTATTGCTCTACTCTCTCCTTTAGCTAAGATTATGGAGAAATGTATCCACAGGCATTTACTCCAATACTTAATTGAAAACAATTTACTTCCCTACTGTCAACATGGTTTCAGACCCTCACCCAACACTACCACTGTCCTCCTTTCATTTACTGATTACATTAACAAACAACAAAACCTAAATAATCTCTCTTCTGCTCTGTTTATCAACCTGTCTAAAGCATTTGACATGGTAAACCACCAGATTCTCATAAACATACTAAAATATCTATCATTAGACCCACTTTCCATAAAATGGTTCCAGTCCTACCTTGAAAAATGACAGCAAGCAGTACTATGGCATAACACTCTATCCACCCATCTACCCGTTACCTTAGGTGTCCCTCAGGGGTCCATACTAGGACCTCTCCTCTTCTCCATATTTATAAATGACCTTCATCTAGCTATCCCCAAGCCACTTGCATACAATATGCTGATGACTCCACACTACTATGCTCAACTACATCCTCCCAGGACCTTCACTCTCTCACCCAGAAGGTATTCAACATAGTTGAACAATGGTTCACTCAGCGTTGCCTTCTCTTGAACCCAAAGAAAACAAAACTCATCCTCTTCACTCCTACTCAAAAGTCGTCTCCTCTTCATTTCTCTGTGACATCCACCAATGGTACTATAATATCTCCAGACTCTACCACCAAACTTCTAGGTGTCACCATTGACAATAATCTGAACTTCAACATCCATATCAACAATACTATAAAGACTGTCAACAAAAAAATTGGCACTCTCTATAGGATTAAACTCTTCCTTTCTCCTACTGCCAAAACTACTATAGCTCACACTCATTTGATCTCAACACTCCTTTACGCTTCTCCAATTTTTACTAATATATCCAAGACTAACTTTAGCAAATTGGAATTGTCCTATAATAACATTGCAAGATTTGCAACAGGAAACCCATTTAGAACCCACCATTGTATAAATCTGATTCAGGATGGTTAGAACTACAATACCTGATTAAATTTCACCAACTAACCATTTCCCCCAAAATTCTTTACAAACCTTCTAATACTCCTAGTTTATCTAGCCTTATCACCCCCCTATAAAATCTGAAGTCCTTACACTCATCACACAAACTTCTTGTATACACCTCTAAATCTAATAACATGGCTGGGTTTCTCTCTTCTCTTATACTGTAGGTAAATCCTGGAATCTACTCCCTAATGACCTCTCCTCACTCACTTCCTTATCACTCTTCAAAAACAGACTTAAACTTTACCTCAAATCATACTGGCTAAGTCCCTGTACCACCAGACTAGTCATCTATCTCTTTAAACTTGACCTTGCCTATCCTGTGCTTACTATCCACTGTTACATCTTCCTTCTTATTATATTTTTCTTGTCTCCCTTTTTTACACTATTTCTTTCCTCTTTACATACCTTTTTTTAAGTAAATCCTTAGTAACATCACTACACAACTAACTTCCTTTCTCTAGTATTGACTTTACCTGTATGATGTCCCTGTACCTTCAATTTGCACTGTTTATGAGTCTTGCCCTCTTTGCACACCCTCTGCTAACCTCTTTGCTTTACTACACGTGACCATTGTTTGATTATTTTTATTATATTTGCTATTTTTTATTACAAAAAGGCAGGAGTCAGAGCTGGATGTGGCAGAGTTAAAGATGTTAAGATTTGCAATCGGTGTGACTAGGATGGATAGGATTAGGAATCGGTATATTAGAGGGTCAGCTCATGTTGAGTTTTTTGGAGACAAAGCAGAGAGCAGATTGCGTTTTTGGGTTGGACATGTGAGGAGGAGGATGATATATATTGAAAAAAAAAAAAAAGATGGAGAGAGCTGGAAAGAAGAGGGGAAGGGAGAAGGCCTAAAGAAAGACATGGTGTATGAGTGAGAGGATGGAGGGTTGGTGTGACAGAGCAAGATGCAGAGGATAGGAAGAAATGGAAAGAGATGATCCACTGTGGCGACCCCTAATGGGAAAAGCCGAAAGAGAATGATGATTTGCTAGTTTTTATTACAAAATCTGCTTTTGTTGTTTGTAGTTGTATTTGTATTTGTGGCAAGTTATTTGCTATTTTTTATTACAAAATCTGCTTTTTGTTGTTTGTACTTGTATTTATATTTTATCATGTCTTGGAGCTTATCTCCCCGGGCCTCTACTGAAAATGGACATATACCCAGCAATGTAAAATAAAATAATATATATATATATACGTGAATGTCTACATATATACAAACACACACACACACACACACACACACACACACACATATGTGTATATATATATATATATATATATATATATATATATATATATATATATATATACACATATATATATATATATATATATATATATACATACATGTCTCCTACTGTTGAATGACAGTGCTGCACGATATGTGTAAGAGAACATCACACATAGCAATACACACACACACACATATATATATATATATATATATATATATATATAAATATATATATATATATATATATATATATATATATATATATATATATATATATATACAGCAGTAAGGGGGTGCAAAATGGACAGTTATGTCTGCTGTGAAATCTATGTTGGGAACACATTGTCCTTGCTTGTGAAGGTGGGATTGGTATCTTGGTGAAGGATATTAGGTATATTTGGGGAGGTAGGTTGGGTTGGAAGACAGGCAAGACAGCATACAGGGGCGGTATATGACACATGTGGTGGGTAAACACCTTGGTTGGGGAGAGTTGTTTGGAATGTGGAAACCCATGGGCACCCATATGGAAAGAATGGGACCAAGGTCCCCACCCATGGGCAGTCACAACAGCATCTTCACAGCCCTGAAGTTGCCTGGTCTGGGGGCTGAGCAGGAGGAGCATGTGGACTCTGTGATTGTGTACTGAGGGCCTCAAAGTGATGTAGCACATCTTCCAAGTCTCTGTGGAGCTCCTATGCGCCAGACCCTGGAAATGACATTGGGTGACAGGATCCTGTCTGTGTGTGCTCCCGGGGGGAGTGAACACCATCCCCCTGAGGTGGTTCCACCTGAAGGTAGTGCGGGACCAGTAGATGATGTGGTCCCAGGGTGGGTCCCAGATGTGATGTGGCCTGGTAACATGGCCAAATGAGGTGAGAGAGGTGGTTCTGCTGGCAACTGGTGGTTCTGCTGGCAACTGTCTTCCCAAAACATGCTATTGTGGTACTGTTATAAAACATATGTGGGTAATAATAGTCCACACATTCCAGGATTATGTCTAACAGCATGCATAGATATCCCCATTAACACAAAATAACTGATGTGAGCAGTCACATAGCAAACAGAACACATGCATATATGGAACCATAGTGGCCCTTACAATGGCATGCAGCTGACTTTGTTCATAACAGGCTACCAATGATAGTGTTTCAACATAGAACATGATTACAAACACATTGCACAAATTGTTGTATAATACAATATATGTCCCAACAGTAGGTCTGCTGTAGACATACCCGTTGAGTTGTGTGATTAGATTGTTGTTGCAGATATGGTGGGGGGGAGACAGAGATGTGATTTAACAACTATTATATCCTTGCAGTATGAAGTCCTCAGACCTGTTTTCCTCTTTATGTCTTTCAGGCACAATGTCTTGGGAGAGACTACTGATCTACACACCCCAGGAGAATGATGTCATCATTGCACACCCTGTTTAGACATACAACCCATGATCTGCATGAGAGGACCACTCTGTGGAACAATCTTGTCCACAGGGTAAACAATGTCGACCTGCATAACCAAAGTTATGAGCAGGTCCGACATTGGTGCCTGATCTACTCCGCCATGTCCCTCGGCATGCTGCTGCAATTAGGAGGTACCAGCTTGCCACGGGGGGGTTCATGCTATCCAGCTCCCCCTGACACATGCTGAGGAGCTCCTTGCCAGCCTCGGGGCACCTACCCACCTGCAAACACAAGACCCGGCGGAGAGCATAGTGGAGGTGGGTGTTACCCACACAGTGGCTGAGGAGCATGGAGGTAAGGCCACAGGGCACATCAGTAGACCACTGTTGCCTATCTATCTGCATCTGTAGAGTTTAATCATGCATATGTGAGATGAAATATATATAGTCTGTTGCTGCGTTGTAGTAATAAACAGATGTGCATAATCTGTAGTATTGTGAGTTTGTACTGTTGATGTATTGTAATGCTGCTACCACCCTGTACCAATGCCACAGTTGTGGCTACTGACATCACATCTCTCACACAACTATGTAGGCCCCTCTGGTATACTTCCAGGGCAGCAGCCTGTAGCTGGTGAGTATGGTGTTTGTTCAGGTTTGCCAATACACCAGCCATGTTATGGCCATGGTATTTGCCATGCACACATTTAACACCTACCCATAATGCATGCTGTACATGTTCACTTATTGTTGCTGTTAACTGCACTGCATCACAGTGGTCACCATGGTGGTGTATCTGAAGGGTATGTAAGAGTACCACAATATAACTAACAACCTGTCATTGCAAGATGTGTGCACAGAGATGAACATAATGGTAAGACAAATGGTCTACAGTAGGGACATGTCTGAAATATAACCCTTATACAGTGCTACAACAGTGCATATACCACTATTACAATGGCAACTGTTACAGATCTTCACTACGGAATATCACAATACTGCATTCCACAACCCTCACAGCCTGTAATGTGGTCTTATTATGAGCAATGAATGTGTACTATGGAATCCTATATTAGGACAGCAAATATGGAGAATACATACCTTCACAAACACTGGAAGCATATGTGTGCATACACTCCAAATAACATATTGTGAAAGCAACTTTTGAGATACTGACAGCATGCACTCTTTATGAGTATGGACATTCCACCAAGTACAGGTCCTCAATGTCACACCAAGAAATGGTCTGCTGTCCAAGATGTTTATCCATCAAATGTGCCCACTTACCTGCAACACACCCACACAGCCGTGGCTTGCACACATCTTACAATCCATGGAATTAATCCCATACCCAACAGGTAGGACCCAGGAGATGGACATGTAGCCTTATCTCACCATTGCATATACCATGGCAAACAGTGCAGGCCATCATTTATGTGGCGAGGATGTATGGGACAAGATTAATGTAGAAAATAAACAGATGGCCATCCAAGACAGATGATGACACATGTTGTAAACTGGTCATGCAGGCTGCCTAGTAACATGCCACAACACTGAGAGAGCTGCAGGAATGTCTAGCAAGTACTGGCTGTGCAGTACCTGTGTTGGCAATTGCCTTGACTCTGCATAAGTGTGGCCCATGGGTTAGGGTAATCGGATAGGACAGTTGTACCACAGGAAACATCAGCCAGTGCTCTCTACAGGTAGTGTATACATAACAGCAAAAGTCCCCCAAATGCATGTGTTAAATGTGTACTGGTGTACCAAGACCAAGCTGGAAACCTACAGACAGTATCAATTAAGATACATGTGCTGCACAACCAATACCACACCCCACCTCAGGCCCACCATCCCCATCTGTACCTTGCTGGTGCCAGTTTACACCTGTTTGTTTGCCATTTATTAGCAGGGGCTAGGCCAATACACATGGTGTTCAAAGTTTGGGACACTGCAAAATGACACCTGTTTAGGCCATAGTTGTCAAGCATCTGCAAAATGGCTGAGGATGGGGAGGGGGTGTCATCCTGAAACACAACAGTGCACTGAAGCAGAGATCCAAAGCTTGCTAAGAATGGCTGTATCTGCACACAGTCAAGGTCATGAATTGTGGCAGACATAACCCTGACTCTACTGCAATAGTGACAGCACTGTGTAACCTCCAAGGGCAGTGCACATGAGTTGATCTTGCAATCATGCAGAGTTGAGGGAGATTTGTAGGGCAGAGTGACCAACTACTGGCAAATGCAATTGGCCCATGCTAGTATACCCCTTCCCGGAATAGTGACTGCTGTAGGACACATAACAGTTGGTGCAACAATATGCACCCACAAATTGTATGCATCTCAATCAGCATCTGCATAATTAACACATTTGTTTTATACTGCATTTGATTGCACAGGTCATATGCCACATATTAGGGTCATGTAATGTTAACATATGCAGTAATGTGGCCCCATGGCATATCAGGCAAGAGGATGCCATATCAGTAAGGGTGTGTACACTCCCCATAGCCACGGTCAGGCTTGAATGTTGTCAGTGTAATTGTATTTTATTGGCCATACATGCACCGCTGATGATGAGATCTGTAAATCAGACATCAGGCATTCACAAATGACATCTGTCCACATATCATACCAGGTATGTGTCGGACAAACAAATAAGGGCTCTGAGCAGCAGAGAAAACATAACTGACACACATATACACATTCAGCAATGGTGTGTACACCTGTAAGGTATGGTGCACAGTACATGCCAGGTTGCCGAACAGGTGCATAGCAATACTGTATACATGGGTGCAGTGTGTTCCAGGGGAAGGGGCATCACCTACTAACACAACCCATGCATCACAGAGCTGAATAATGTTGGTAACAGGGATTGACTATAGCTGCACTGCATTCTGTTGAGTGGCATATATCATGCATGTTGACAGATTGGTAATGAGAGGTCTGTGTGTAATATCTTTGCGCAACCTCATCTATAAGTATATGTGTGTTTGTGTGTGGGGGGGGCTGAATTTGTCTGTAAGTGCTATCTAGTGGAGTGGAGGGGGTTGATGTATGTAGAATGTGTGTATGTGTGTGTGTTTGTATGTGTGTCCATGTATGCACATGTGTGAGTGTGGGATTGTTCATACCTCTCAACTTCCCTTAGAAATCATGCAGTAGATGGACATGGACGGACATATTATTCCCCAGGAATATTTTTCTGAAATGTAATCACAGGAAAGCTGATAGAATAATACAGTCTGCAGCATGAAAGATGCATTGGGAGGGAAAACTAGACACCAGGGATACTTTTTAATTGCAATCAGCAGAAAGATGAAAGAATACCCAAGTATGCAGCACTACAGATGCATTGGGGAATTACTAGACAACACAAGAGGGTGTTTCCAAATATTACTGTAGTCCACATAAAAAGTTAACAGAGCAACAGATCTTGCATCTACTGAACAATAGTTAAGTATGAAACCCCAGTGCGTGACATTATTGACTGACTGTCGTAGCCCATAACATATGGGGGCCATGCTCAAGACATCTGGACAAAACCAGGGTGAACACTTGATGACATGAGGGAGTCTCTGAAAAAATGACTCCAATCAAGTTAAAGAGTTACTATAGTAACAGGTCATGTTTTGTGATCACTTTTCTGAGCAATTAGAAGAATGATACATTAATGATTGGTACTTTTGACTGTAATTATTCAAGACTGTTGCAGGATGGGGTAAATAAGAGAAAGAACTAGGGACATTCTGTAAACTCAGGGACAGTTAAGTAGTATGGTGGAATGTCAGGTTTTGTGTGTGTGTGTGTGTGTGTGTGTGTGTGTGTGTGTGTGTGTGTGTGTGTGTGTGTGTGTGTGTGTGTGTGTGTGTGTATGTGTGTACTGTTAAGCAATGACGTACAGGTCTTAAAGTGTGTTTCTTGTTTTCCCCTCACAGGTGGCGAGGTGGATCAGGGTCCCTCCTGCAGACAATCTGATGTTGGTGTCCATACAGACACTGAAAATGATGATAGGTGTGTTGAAGCACAGGCGGGGTTGTCAGTGGCTCAAGCTGCGCCATCATTTGACATCCCACTGTTATCCACACCATTTCCGCACACAGTCACATTGCCTATACATACCCCATCACCAGTGGTCACAGCTGAGGGGCAGTTAGTGGTTGGTGGCATGGAACAGGACAGTGTGGTATCTATGGCACATGTGTCTGGACACAGCAGCCATAGGCGGATGTCCGGCGGAGTACCACATAGGCAGATGTACAGGGGTGCTCATTGGAAGGCTGCTGGTCATCATGCCCCTGGCAGAAGTGCCACATTTGGTGCCACCAAAACCATGTTTTTGGCCATCATGGAGGTGCAGGCATTTATGGAATGGCACACCAGACAGGCTCTGAGGCTGCAGAGGGCTACTCATTCAGCTGTTACTGACAACACCCGTGATCTTTCAGGTGCCCTCTGTTATTTTTCAGAGGTCATGGATAAACGGTTGGGTGAGATGGTGGGAATCCTCGACTGTGCAATGTCTGTGCTCGAGCATATGGTGGGAGAGGTGTGATGGCCACAGCAACAGCTGGAGGTTGACATGGACAATGGACATGCCAGAACACAGAGCCACTATCATACTGGCAGTACCAGCCCCAGCACTGAAGGGGGGAGTGCTGCCCACACCACACCACAGCAGGCCATGTGTCTGTGGCCCTGTCCAGTCTCAAGAGGGACTTGGATCCAGCGGACATATGTCATCATCAGGGGAGAGTACCATATTGTGGCTTGTACCTGGTGGTGCCTGTGGAGCCCCTGGCAGGCACAGTTCTCATGTCCATGGCTGGAGACAGTGAACTGCACTCCCTGCCAGGTATGGTTTGCAGTTGTCCAACAAACCCCTGTATAGGGCAGCCACATGGCAAAACTGTGTGTATACATACACACACACACACATTACCAACACAGCTAGGACAACCCCATACCTACACACACCTCATCAGAACAGCCCAATTAATAATTAAACCCCCTCACTCACACACAAGGTGTCAAATGTATGACTCAGCCTAGGTCTCTGGCAAACCAACAGCACACCCTGTGCATATGATGATACTTGTGCCACATCCCTGTCATCCATAAGATCAATGCAGGGACGGGTTAACATGGTTCTGATGCACAGGGTGACTGTACTATGGTGTACCAATGTAATGTTGTGTAATATGTTGTCAGCGGTAAACTTTAATGCTTATTTGTCAGGAAGTGTAGCTGTCCAGCCATGAAGCATTATAAATGTTATTAACATAGAGTGATTGTGGCCTCCATAATGCTTTCTGTTTGTGTTGTAGGTGTTAATGTGTCAGCAGGATGATGATCTGCTGTTGTATCCTACAAGGGGTATGGCACTGTGGTGACACCTTGGCTGTGCCATATCCTGGGTACAGGTGAACACAAGTCACAGGTCTGTATAACAGTTACTGTATGTGCCACATGGCTGATAGGTCTGGGGGTATATACAGGTGAGTTCATGGTGGCTGATGTCAGCAGCCCTTCTACAGTGGACAATGGTAAGTGTACTGGGTGGTACACACCACATGTTTGTGTATGACACAGACAGAGGCTTTGATGTTGATGCAATACACAGAGGATATTGTATACATGGATGTATGTAACTGTGCAAGGAAACCATTTTAGCCTATGTAATTCCACCAGGACAGAATAGGCACAACAACACATTTGGAAAGAAGCAGTCTGCTAGTTTAATGTCATTGACAAAGGTGCTGGCAGGGTATATATCCCCTTCCTCAATGTAGTGCAGTCCTCAACTCGGTAAACATAGGTGTCCTGGTGTGGGTGGCACAGCCCTACCCTTCGGAGGGTGTGAGGTGCTGTAGAACCGCATATAGTGTGATAGACAACTACTTAACCTGTTAACATGAACTATACAGTATCATAGTCAGCTAAGCAGGGGAATACACTCAACAGTAACTGCAATGATGGTGGCTGCGTCCACAAGAGCCACACCCGGCTATACATACCAACCCCAGTATCGCTGCATACCTATACAGTGGGGAAGAGGGCATTTACACATCTACCACTTGTTGTGATGGAATGTATTTCCACAGGATGATACCTGTGAAAGTTTAGCATTTGCCAGGCAGTTCTCAGACAGATGACCTCTTAGGACATGTCTATTCTGCAAATGGAAGTAGATTCTGTCACATACGCACACACTCTTACTTTGCAACACTGGGACTAGAACCCCTACCTAGGTATGTAGTTCTACTGATGTATATGGCCTTAATTGTACACACCACACAGCTTTTAGTATGAGGTGTGTTCCAGGTTACATGTTACGTGAAGAACATCCCCAGGCCTGTACACTATGGTAATGGGAGATGTACTGGTTGTTTAGTGACAATACATAATGTGACATACTGTCATATACACATTGACAAACACATAACAGTCATACACACATCTGAAAGATATGGGCTTATCAGTGCTAACTACCTTGTCAGTGTGTCCATTCTGTTACAGATATGTTGCACACAGCACATGCATAACTGGGCTGGATAGTGTTATCAGTTACCTGTATGGCTGATGGTGACAGTGGTCCCCATACAGTGGAACATGGGACATGTACTGGGGGTACCATGGTGTAAAGACAGTATACCCAGCACCCACACCCCATAGTGGATATTGTATGCACTGAAACCCATGATAATACTCTAACATACCCACCATCACACATAGACCAGGACTGCGATACAACCCCTTGTCTATCCCAACAGTGCTATTACAGGGATATGCATCTAATGCACATGCCAGAGGGATAGTAGGGTGATGCATTTGCATGGCTCTCCTATGGTCAGCAACATCACTATCCATAATACTGTGTGGAAAGGCATATTGTATTATAAAAATGTGGCCTCAGAATGCTGTATGCTACAAATATACACACATGCACACATACACACACTTGCCAGAATTCAGAGGATATCCCATGTCGATCAACTCATTTGTACAACAGTGTTGTGGTGGTACTGCAAGCCCCAGGTAGCCCTTAGGTTGAAGAGTGTAACAAGGTACATGTAATGCCGGTACAGCAGCAGCCACATCTAACTATGGCAATGGGGGAGTGTGGTGGGTGTGAAGGACCTCAGGGTATTATCAACTACAGGTCTACAAGCACACAGACACTATTATTCTCAGTAATGCACATGTAGACATTTGTCAGTACTGGGGTCCATCGGTGCAGGTGTTCATAGGTGTGTACCAGGCTATTATCCATGGAGAGATGGGAAGTGTAGTGGATGTATGTACAGTGGTATCATGCCACCTGCCATGTGCCAGCAGACCATACATCAACAGATACCACAGAGGTAATCCTCAGGGTGAGAGTTATCTGCAACATACAATCATCTGGTTGCCTCTTGAAGCGGGTCAGTGAGGTGCTCAATTTGACATGTATGCAACATGTATTACATAAAATGGTCAGTGTCTGTCTAGGAGACCTGTACCCAAGCATGTTCTGTTGACTGTGGATGTGTAGCTGAGGATTTCCATGCCATGTGGTGGGTACAGGGTGTAGATTCCTAGCTGTGGCATTTATAACACAGCAGGGCAGACATGTCAGTGTCACTCAAGAAGAGATTGCCTGTATGCAGCCAATATGGAGTCCCGACATCTGCACATCTGTACAGAGGACAGACAGACATCAGCTTGCCAACTGGTTATGCGGTAGGATGACTGTGTTAACAGATGTCTGACACTGATAGGGATGCCATTACTACATGACAGCAGCCCTCAATGACATGTCCTATACACACAGTAGTCTACAGTTAATATTCACATGTCAGATCTATATCCAGTAGCAAATATTTAATGACAAACAGCTCACACACCAAGAACACGATAGTCAGGACTCAGACTCTATCTTTTCATGCAGGGGTGTTTGGTTCCAGTACTACAATATGCAATCTACTCTTACTTGGGAAACTTGGGAAAGCACTGTCAACAGTAGTAGTGTAGTGATACACTACATGCAAGTGTGACTGCATATAACCTGGGATACTACCCTGTATGAAACACATTCAAATGGAAAAGAGTGTTGCACAAGCCATATATACCCAGGTGTCCCAGACAGTAGGCTCACACCCCTTGCTACTATAACGACAGCACATAGATGCATGTTATGTACATGGAATTAAATACACATATTAGAGATGTCATTACCTTGCTATTTTATCAAACTGGAATGTGAGCACTGGTTACGAGGGCTGAGCTATGCTTAGCATGTTTCAGCATTGCTGCAATATGAATGCTAAGCAGATATGTGCACTGGTAAGCAAAGCTGAAATGGTGTAAACACCTTTTTTGTTTAACGGTATGTTAGTAGCACTTACCATCATGCAAACCAGCACAAACCCAGTTAAAGCTGCTCAAAACTGCCTTAACCACTCTGCATCCAACAGCCCCTGTTCTGCCCAGCAACAAAATAATCAGCTCTTGAGGGTTTTGAACCCAGGACTCCGTACACTGTAGTCACAGCAGTTAAGCCATCAAAGCTGTGAAGATAGTTGTTGTTTTTTCCAATATATCTGTCAGTACATATACTGAATAGTATTGAACAACTGCTATGACTTCTACAATTGTGTAGTACTTGTTAGTGATATTACCGTTCAATCACGTATGTTGTCATATCTAAATATACACATATCAGATAAATATGGTGTGATGCATCTGGGAAGGTATATACAACAGTCATGTTTACACATAACAAGGATATGTATATATATATATATATATATATATATATATATATATATATATATATATATATATATATACACATGTCTGTGTGTACATGTATATATATATATATATATATATATATATATATATATATATATATATTCATATATATGTCTTTATATACATCTGTATAATCCGTTATATATCTGGTCATATATAGTTCTACCTGTATATATATATATATATATATATATATATATATATATATATATATATATATATATATATATATATATATATATATATTTGTGTCTTTCGGCTTTTCCCAGTTAGGGGTCGCCACAGCGGAACTCTGGTCCACTAATGATTGGCAGTAGATTTTTACATGCTGGCTTGCCAGGCCTAACGCACAACCTTCAACGAAGGAAGGCCCATTCACGCATGTCGCCACACAGAAGACGCTCTAACTGAGATCAAACGGGCAATGTCTAACTGTGAGCTGACAACGCTACCGCAGCACCACCACCTCTGTCTATATATATATATATATATATATATATATATATATATATATATATATATATATATATATATATATATATATATATATATATATATATATATATATATATCGATATACATATATATATATATATATATATATATATATATATATATATACATATATATATGTATATCTATATATATATATATATATATATATATATATATATATATATATATATATATATATATATATATATATATATATATATAGATATAAAAATATATATATATATATATATATATATATAGATATAAATATATATATATATATATATATATATACATATATATGTTTATATATATATTTATAAATATATATGTAAACATATATGTAAACACACACACACACACACACACACACATATATATATATATATAGATATAAATATATAGATATATATATAGATATAGATATAAATATATAGGTTCATAGGTTCATAGATTTATACTAGGCTATCTGCCCTAAGGCATTTATAAGCCTAGCCCAAATTTTTACGCCACCCCTTATATGAAAAATACTGTGCCCATTAGTTTGTTGTGCCTCTGTCCAGCAGTGACACAGAGATGATTCAGGGTAAACCTACGATCTCCCATCCACAGGTCTAGATTTCTCTTGAACAGAGTCAGCGAGGTGTTCTGCCTCACATGGACGGATTTTATTCCACAGCATAGGAGTCTCTGTGTGATAAATCTATCCCTCCAGCACGTCCTATTTATATCCGTGCTAAGGTTTAAGTCGCTTGCTCTAGTGGTTTTGGTGGATTTGGATTTTTGAGGTGGAGCATGTCCATTAATTCGGGTTGGACATGGGCTTGTATGTCAGGCACATGTCACCTCTGAGCAGGCGGTATGCGACTGAATAGAGCTGGAGTTTCTTCACTCTGGCAGCATATGACAGATTTTGGAGTCCTTATCCTTTGGTGAGGAACTTTTGGGGTCTCCAATTGCTGCAGATGTCGGGTGAGATACATCCTGAATGGGGCATTGTACTCGATCATTGGTCTGATAAGTGAAGAGTACAGGGGAACAATGACCTCACTAGATCTGGATGTGAATCCCTTCATGATCAGGTGGGCAATGTAGAAGGTCTTTCTAACCACTTTAGCAACGTGAGTGTCAAAGAAAGGCCACTGTCAACCTGGGTCCCCAGGTCCCTGATAACCTCTTCTGTGCTTAGTGGATTGCCACCTATATGGTAGCTTGGGGTTACCTTGTTTTTCCCAAGGGTATGACTATACATTTTTGGCGTTTAACTTCAGGCCATGGCTCAGGCACCAGCTATCTGTTTCCGTGAGTCCTTCTGAAGGATATCCGTGTCAATGCACTTTCCACTATGGCGCCCAGTTTGCAGTCGTCTGCAAACTTTGCCAAAAAGTCCTCCCATGTTGGCCTGTACTTCTGAGAAGTAGATGCCAAACAATAGGGACAAGGACCGAGCCCTGTGGGACACCACTTGTGACCGGCTTGGAGTCTGACAGCGCCAGCAACTCTAACCCTGTGGGTTCTGTCCTTAAGCCAGTTTGCAACCCATCTTGTGACATATGGGTTTACATTTAAGCTGGTAAGTTTTCTACAATACCCGAGTGGGGTATTGTGTCTTGCAAGGTCAAGGTAGGCTGAATGGACTGCCTTTCCTCATCAATGGCCTTGGTGACTGTTTCAAGAAGTCGACCAAGTTCATAAGGCATGATCTTCCCTTGGCAAAGCTAAACTGGATCAGGTACAATGTCTGCAAGTCCCTATATCTTTGTTTATGAGCTCCATTATGATCCTCCATAGCTTTGCAGACTAGACTTGTTAAGCTTATGGGGCGGTAATTACCACAGAGGAGGAGCCAGCCGTGGGTAATTACCAGGGTCGTGGAGGGGACCACAGTTGCCGTCGCCACTCCTGGCACGTATCCTGTGGTAAGGCTGAGATTAAACAGCTGCCTTATGTGCGGGTTTAATTCCTCATTTAGCTCATGTAGCACACAGCGGGGACACCATCCGGTCCCATTGATGCTGTGTTTTTAGCTTTAGAGAGCAGCTTTCACCTGCGCACTTGAGATGTCCGGGAGGCTACACTCGGCTGGGATAGTTATCTCTCCTTTAGGGGGAGAGGGGGTGAAGTTTGCACTGAACCTGTCTGCCAGTATGTTGGCAATGTCTGTGGGTTCAGTGATTTTTGTATCATTTTGGACTAATTCTGAGCATATCTGGGAGTTTCCTCCCAGGTTCCTAACATAGCTGAAAAAGGCCTTATGATTGTCCTTTGAATCCATGGCAATTTTTCTCTCAAAATTGGCCTTAGTTGATTTTATGAGTGCTCGTATTTTTTTACTAATAATGATCAGGGGTGACTTCCCTTTTATATATGTGTATATACATACATATATATATATATATATATATATATATATATATATATATATATATATATGTGTATATATATATATATATATATATATATATATATATATATATATATATATATATATATATATATATATATATATATATATATATATATATATATATATATATATATATATACATACACATATATGTATAACATATGTCCATAACATGTAGTGGAGTCATACCTCAGCACCAATAGTCATAACCTCTTAATGCAAGGGGATGTCATGTAAGTACTGCAAGTATAAATGTAGACTGTTGCTTCTGTAACCGGCTGTCTTAACAGAAATGTGTGTGAAGTCACATCTGATATTGACATGTACACCATCAGTTACTGACAGACATCATAAAATCATCATAGTGCAGTACCACAGATTTCACAGTACTGATCCTGTGGAATACAGCAGAGATATGACCAATAAATGTGGACAGTCTGACACACTCTGGTCAGTTCAGAGGTATACACAGAACCCCTTAATGCAAGACGTGTGGATCAAGCCTGACAAAGTGGATGTTTACAGCCATGCAAATGGGGATATCATGAATATACTGAAATAAATATGCTCACACAGTTTATGCTTTCACATACTCCTGTCTGTCCTGACACATAATAACTGGAGGAGCAGAGTTTACAAGCCCACATACTAACCACTAGTTAGTGACATATATCTGTACAGCATCCCACTGCTTTGTCAGAAATACACAACAGTTATGGTGGCCCGGCAACAGTACATCTGACAAATATCTGGACATAACATCATACTGGGTAAGTACACTGAGCTGCTAGGCAAGTCACAAAGCACTGTGCAAACTACAGGCAGACTGCCACAACACTGGTCTACATTTCTTTTGGGGTAATATACATGTACCTGCAAATATAGCAGGCTCTACAGGCATGTAACAACACAGAGTAACAGACACTTGTGTGAAAGCACACACCCACAACCAATCTGAACCACAGTCACATATGGTAAGCGTGCTTAATATTACAGTATATGGACTGTGTGATGAACACCATCCTCATATGTACCATTCACACACCAACCCTACATATGCTGGGCCAATACACAATGTATTCCAATGCCTGACTGTGGTATGGGACATGTGTCGGTTTGGTCCTACAAACATGTCCGCTGATAGGCTACCATACACTGGAGCAGCATGCAACATCAGATAGAATTGGACCAAGAGCAATGACATCTACCACAGTCTGTACACAGTCCTATTCACAACACACACTCTGTCGACAAACACCATAAGTACACAGACCTCACTACTGTACACACTACCACAGAATGTCCAAGTTTTGTCCTCAAATATACGTCCCACTATACATAACATGTCTAGCAGTCTGATATCTCACTGGCTTGTTATCAGATATGATTCAGTAAATAATGGTGTACTGAACATATGCACCTCTTACTGCATGACATATGTACAAAGGTTGACAGAGTTGTAGCTGGAGGTACAAACACAGGGCCAGTATTGACATGTTGCTGTGATAAACTCTTACATTTACTGGTATAACAGGGTTTGTTGTGACATATGTCTTCTGATGGACATGAAGTCAGTAACTCACATGGCTGTCACCATGTACTGACTGCAATCCTCAGAGTATGCTACAGCATTTCTAAAGACAGGACATGTGTGAGTAACACAACACACGTAAGACTCCAAACACTGGCCCATCTGCAGATAGTCTTACAGATGAAAGTTTCCTCAACCACATAACACTGTCATGACAGGTATTAAATCATATAGACAAGCCATATCCATACAAACCTTGTTAAACCAACATTACTTCAAATGTAGAGGAGCAAGACTTACATTCTGTTGTCATGTATGGAACATCCCTCTCTTGTTTGTTGACCTGTCTCCACAGTGTATGTTGTAAGATGTATATCCCACTACCCTCTGTGATGCTGTTCACCAAACACCAATATGAAGTCCTGCTCACAGTGAATGAAAAGGGCCAACACCCACATGATGTTCCTAGTTATTGTAGTGTGTTTCCATGCAATTGGATATGGGAATGTCTAGTTATTGTAGTGTGTTTCCATGCAGTTGGATGTGGGAATGTTACCACAGCTGTTCCACATGCAATCAGCTAGTGGGGAACTGCAATTCGTGCGCAGGCCATCAGCTGATCATGAGTATCACTTACAAAACACAAGCTGCTGCCTAAGCAAAGCAGGTGTACTTTTCCACTTCCACCAGAGAGGGAATCAGAGAGACTGACATAAGAAAGGAAGTGGGTAGGAAAGTAAGAGCTAAGCATGTTTATGTCACACACTTACAAGTACAGGATTTCAAACCCATGCCTGACTATGTATTGCTATTACATTTTTATGCAATTATTGCATGCGCCACAGAGCTTACATGTTGGAGAGCTGTCCAAAGGTATCTTTGAAGGTGAATGACATCAGGAACAGTGATAAAGGAGGGATAAGGTAAGTGTAGTACATTTGCCTGTCCACAAAAGCAGGTGGCAAGGAAGACACAACTACACTCTCTCAGGGACTCACACACATTATCACAGTTGGCAGGCTCAGGATTAGAATTCCTAACTAGTTTGCTACACTACAGTATTACGCAGGTATCACATGTACAACAGAGGTTATCAGGCTGATATATGGGCAAAGGGTATGTCAAGGTGACTGATATCAGAAGGCATGCTTCAATAGGGCAATGGGAGGTGTAGTGAGTGTGAATGGCTTCCAAATCATCAATCTCCACACACACAGACATAGATTTGCCAGCACTGACATGCATGGGTTCATTGCTTCACAGGTGTGTAGTACTTGACTGTGCCGGAAGGCTGTACAAGGCTAAGCAAAGGGTATACCTTGGCATCAGGACAAATGACAATGGTCTGCAGTGTGGCTCAGGGGTGTAGTCTGGGCCAAGTTTTGTGGACAGATTGTTATCATCTGATGTGGCATTCCTGACCTCATGTGGTGTGAACTGGCTATGGAACTGAGGTTCATCCTGCACCTACATTGACAGCATGATATAGGTATTCACTGGTGTTAGTTGCATCTGTCTATACAGGGCATGTGTATAAGGCATGGCATTTCCTTTGTGGGTTACATTTGCTGACTCTACAGTTGTTGCAGGTGTCCAGTGGGCAACATAGCAAAGAACCACTGTAAGCAATTATTTGTCTATTGTAGGGATGGAACAAGATGCTATGTCATCTGTAGTCCACTGCAATCACACCATAGTTACTATCTGTGGGCAATATGCAGGGAACTACCAACATAGTGGTTTTTGCCTAGCCAAGTGTGTTTGTGTATGAGACATGGGTGGAGCATGTTCTCTGGGTAATACAAGGGTTGCCTATATTGTTCCCCAATCCACAATGTCACATGTAGGGGTATGGATTGTCTATACCAGCCTCTCTGCTGTTTTACATATGTTGTCCTTATAAGGTAGACATTGTGACATATAGTAGGTCCTCAATATAAGAAACTTGCAAAACCCACTCCACGATGAGTCCTGCTATTACACAATCACAGCTACCTTCACACAAGATACTGATGACAAACACACACACACACACACACACACACACTTCACAGTACTGATATTCATCCCCCTGCCTAACTATGTATTGCTACTACAGTGTACTGCATTTATCACATGCACCACCGAGCTTATCAGGCTAGTTTTTCCCCAAAGGTGTATTTCAAGGTGAATGACATCAGCAGGCTTGCCAAAGTAGGGCAATGGAAGTTGCAGTGACTGTGAATGGCCTCAAAAGCATTGATCCCTACACAAACAAACAAACACACAAAGAGTTTCACAGTTGCCATGTCTGGGATTAGACCTTTTCCCCGAAGGTGTATTTCAAGGTGAATGAAATTAGCAGGCTTGCCAAAGTAGGGCAATGGAAAGTGTAGTGACTGTGAATGGCCTCAAAAGCTTTGATCCTTACACACACACACACACACACACACACACACACACACACACACACACACACACACACACACAGACACACAGTTTCACAGTTGCCATGTCTGGGATTAGACCTACCTAACTAGTACATCACACTATAGCATTATGCAGTTATAGCAGCACCGCAGAGCATATAGGGCTAGCCTTCCTCAAAGGTATATTTTAAGGTGAATGACATCAGCAGGCTTCCCAAAGTAGGGCAATGGAAAGTGTAGTGACTGTGAATGGCCTCAAAAGCATTGATCCCTGCACAGACACACACACACACACACACACACACACACACACACACACACACACACACACACACAAACACACACACACAGTTTCACAGTTGCCATGTCTAGGATTAGACCTACTGAACTAGTACATCACACTATAGCATTATGCAGTTATAGCAGCGCCACAGAGCATATAGGGCTAGCCCTTCCCCAAAGGTGTATTTTAAGGTGAATGACATCAGCAGGCTTGCCAAAGTAGGGCAATGGAAAGTGTAGTGACTGTGAATAGCCTCAAAAGCATTGATCCCTACACACACACACACACACACACACACACACACACACACACACACACACACACACACACAGAGTTTCACAGTTGCCATGCCTGGGATTAGACCTACCTAACTAGTACATCACACTATAGCATTATGCAGTTATAGCAGCGCCGCAGAGCATATAGGGCTGGCCCTTCCCCAAAGGTGTATTTTAAGGTGAATGACATCAGCAGGCTTGCCAAAGTAGGGCAATGGAAAGTGTAGTGACTGTGAATGGCCTCAAAAGCTTTGATCCTTATACACACACACACACACACACACACACACACACACACACACACACACACACACACACACACACACAGAGTTTCACAGTTGCCATGTCTGGGATTAGACCTACCTAACTAGTATATCACACTATAGCATTATGCAGTTATAGCAGCACCGCAGAGCATATTGGGCTAGCCCTTCCCCAAACGTGTATTTTAAGGTGAATGACATCAGCAGGCTTGCCAAAGTAGGGCAATGGAAAGTGTAGTGACTGTGAATGGCCTCAAAAGCTTTGATCCATACACACACACACACACACACACACACACACACACACACACACACACACACACACACACAGTTTTACAGTTGCCATCTCTGGAATTAGAGCTCCTACCTAACTAGTACATCATACTATAGCATTACACAGTTATAGCACACACCACAAGGATTATAGGGCTACTCCTTCCCCAAAGGTGTATTTCAAGGTGAATGACATCAGCAGGCTTACCAAAGTAGGGCTATGGGAGCACATTGTGTGTGAATGGGCCATAAACCATTCATCTGGAAGCACACACACAACACTCAGTCACACACAGGTTTACATTTAACAGGAACGTGTATACAATTGCTAGATGAATAATGACTTGTACGGTCATGTTACACAGTTATCACAAGCACCACAGACACTATAGTGCAGAGGGATACCAGAAGCAAATGTCTACAGTGACAGATATTTGCACATCATGTGGTATTGGCCAATTGGATGTGTGCTGGGTGGGACAAGCCCCATGATGGGAAGCTCTGTGTCACTGTCTGTCACTCTCTTCCACACATCTATGTATGTGTATGTTTGGCCTATTTTAGTGTGTTGTCCTTGGATATATGTGTGTATTCCTATCTGATGTTTGTGCAAAGCATGACTGATGTGCAATGTGGATTGTGTGCACAAACATCTGTGACTGACAGATATGTATAGTCCACTGTTGTTGCCAGATATGCGCTTCATTTCTGTAAGTGTAGGAGCATGCCCAGTATAACCTTCTGTATTGGATGTGTGAATCCATTCCAGGTAAGTTATACTCCAGTGCAGACATTTGTGTTCTACACTTACAGCTAGCAACCTGTTCTGCAGGATATCTGTAGATCGGTTGACAATATGGGGTCACAATGGGCAAAGGACAATGGGATACTGTAACTAATTGTCTCTGTGCTGCTTCTGCAACATGGTTTTGGTGTTAGCAGAGATATTCAGACATATGTACTGTTTTACACTGTGATGTTTTATGTCATCAACTACTGACAGGTATACATATTTGCTTGCAGTAATTTCCTGGGAAACACAAGATGAATGAAGCATTGTCCAGTATTGTGGTCCGCAGCATACATATTCTTGCACAATCGTGCCATTCTAGAGGGGGAGCTGCAGACTCTTGTTGATGGGACTGTGTAAATGGTTCAGCACCTTGGTACTGTGGTGGCTGAGGATCTCATGCTTGTACATCCATCAACGTGCCAGTATGGCCATATCCTGCTGTGGCTATACCTCACAGCTGCACAGATTCAAACAGGTTACCCAGAGGCAGGGCTCATATTTCTGGTCATTACCCCTTCACATTGTGGTTTACGAGCAGGTTTATAGCCACCCATTCCTGTGTTGGCAGGCAGGGATAGTATGTTCACACAACTGAGTTTTAAACTTCACACACTCCATGGTGTCCATGCTTCTACCCCCCCCCCCATTACCCTGTTATTCTAACCTCTATTCTAACCTCTTCCAAACATTATGCAAACGTTATCTGATAAGTATCCCTATAGTTATCACTTCATCCCAGCAGTATTTAGGGGTTGGTCCACATTTCATGCAGTAGGACATGATGGACATGCTACTGGGATTTGTCAACATGGCCTTGCATCTGTGTTCTGGGAACTGTGTTATGTTGTTATTTGGGAGTCTATGAGATAACATACATTGGCAGTACTGGTGAGACACAGGCCTTTGACAGAGGACTGTAGGGCATTTGGTAGTGATGCAGGCCAAATGTAGCAGGCTGGTGCATTGTGTCCCTCCTACAGTCCCAGGCTGCAAGCCACTATATTTCCCTGGGGTGACAGGGTAGGTATGCAAGGTGTTAATGTCAATAGTTTCTGTCCTTATTGATCCATTGGTGTGGATGCTGGCAGGGTGCTGCTTACAGCTAGGGACACACCTGCATGAGACGCCTCTTCAGCATGTTGCATTCTGTGGCTATTCCCATACAGAGGTGGGGGTCATACTGTGCTCATTCCCAACAGCAGGGATATGACCTGTGAGGTACCTGTGGCTGATGGTGGGGTGAGCTGAGTGCATGTGTGCTATGGAAGCTACTTGCAGCTGACTCACAGATATACATGGGGCATTCCACTTATGCTGGCTTGTGCAGGGACATCAGCAGTTTCTCAGTACTTCATACCTGTGCCTTTTGTGGTCTGCCAGTGTTTGGCCAGACTATATTAGTATTCCATACTACACAGCCAACTAATGCGCTGCTAAACTGTATGTACAATTCCAAAGGTGTGTCCATTTGACAGTAAAATTTTATACACTCTCTGTCTAGGGTACTTCCACCTGTGAACTGTTTGTATGTCTTGGCCCACATTCATGACATGTTCATCTTTCAGATGGTGACAGATATTACATCTGAACAATTAGTAAGGATTACTGATGGATTGTGTCTTGGTGGGCTGCATTGTGTTTGGTACTGCAGTTGTGAAAACTTGGCCCTCTCATCAACAGTATTGGCCATTGCCCACCAGGACCCAACCCTCCATGCCTACATGCTGACCACGTTCACATAATATACAACACACAACAACCTAACACATAGAGCCCTACATATTGTACACATGCTACAATCTATCTTGCTACTTTGGCCAGCTCAGGTAGTCTGTGTTCCACTGGTATTATACCTACATGTACATGTTACTACTTTTCTACATAGGATTGTGGGGGGGGGGAGGCACACCTGAGAACTTAAACATTTGCTATAACTATACTGGTATTTCAGGTATTCCATTTCATTCTGTATTTTAACCTATCATGCAGACTAGAGGCATATCAGTGCACTACAGTTCTTAGGTTTTATTGACCTATATTTCAGTTTCAGACTTCTTACCTTTCAGAACTAACATCCCACTGCCTGACCTGTTGTAGTCTGTCTGTGTAGGTCTGGAGGGGGGCTGTTCTCTGTAGCCATCCATCAGAGGCCTTGTCACAGCCTTTCTTTGTGTTTGTCTCTACCTGTCCTGCTGGCTGAGACTGTTGTTGGGTATGTGAGCTTATCTGACATGCATGTGTGTGTCCTATGGACACACATTTGGCCCACCACATGTCCTGCAGTGGGTTTTGTCACCTTGTCTAGTACTGCCTACTATGTTGACACCAGTATTTGTTAAGGAATTCATGCTGCCGATATAGGTGTCTACTATTTGCTGCCATCCCATTCAGCCACCCGATTCCCTAACATGCTCAAATCCATACCATAGATACAGGTAGCAGAACATACTACTACATTCAGCAACTGATAGTGAGAGTGACTTACCTTGTGGCTGTGCCAGTATTGAGAATGGTGCTGGAGGGCTAACTATGTCGGATGCACAAAGTACACTCCCTATACATGGTTAAGCACAGGTAGTGTCATGTTTGGCATCCCTTTTACTGTATGTGCGAGTCAGAGTGAAGTGTCATTCCCTGGCTTCCTACCATGTTAGTGTATGTGCTATGCAATGCCTCTTTGCCAAGGTCTGGGCATACTGGGCACACCTCCTTCTGCCTACTGGGGCAGGCTCAGGTTGTTCCTCCTCTGAGTCACTCTGTGCCTGTGCTGGCCACTGCAATGGTGGGGGGCTGTGTGGCCTTTCCCCATGCTGTTCCTGCTGCAGCTGTTTCTGCAGGATCATATTGTATAGCATGGCACATACAAGGACAATTTGGGTACATGTAGCTGGTGAGTACTGCAAGGGTCCACTGAATATGTCCAGACACCGGAACCGAGACTTGAGCATCCCAAACACATGCTCTATTATGATTCTGGTCTGTGCATGTGCCTCATTATGGAGTTCTTGTCCGGGTGTGTGTGCATTTCTGATGGGTGTCATCAGCCACGGCTCCAGTGCGTAACCAGCATTCCCCACTAGATGGCCATATGGGATGTCTCCACTGGCAAATCTCTGGTACAGCTACATCATATGCCAGATGTGGGAGTTGTGATAACTTCCAGGGCTGCCAGCACACACATTCATTATAATGCCCTGGGCATCACACATGACCTGGCAGATGATGTAGGGGAAGCCCTTGCAGTTTATGTAGACTCTACCCCCCTCATTGGGTGGTGCTTAGATGTGTATCTGCGTGCAGTCTATAGTACCCACTACCTCAGGGTATTCTGCTATTTGGTGGAAGAGATGCATATTGCTCGTCAATGCCTCACGGGTGTTGAGGAAATATATGTGCTCACAGGCATGTGCTGACATGGCATCCTGGAACATGTGGAGTACCCTGGATGCTGATGCCTATGAGATCACAATGATATCCCCAGTTGGCCTTTGGAAGGTACCTGTGGCTAGTATTCTTAAGCCTACACATACCTTGGTATCCACTGTGATGGGTTCTCCTCTGTTGGTTCTGTGTGTGAGGCATGGCTGACACAGCTCAACAATTTGCTGTAGGAGGTCCCTGTCCACCCTATAGCGCTCCACTATCTCCAGCTCATGTAGCCCCTGGTAGGTTACCCTGGGTCTATACACTCTTTTCCTTCTCCTCACTGTAGGTTGGTCGTCAGCATTCTCATCCTCACCACCCTCAGCCTCTCCTACATGTTGCTTTATGAGAGCAAAAGCAGCCCCTATCATTTTGTTGCTTTTTTTAGGTAAAACTTCCCCGTTTGTGTACACCGGTGGTGTAGAGTTTGTGGGAAAAACTAGAGGGAAAGGTGTTTGCATAGTTTATAGTAGTGTGCTGGGCTGGGCTGCTGCCTGTGTAATTGGCTGATTCTGATACATTTCACCTTCCAGCTATGCTTTTTCTCCTTGATTACCTTCCTGCTGCTGTTTTCCCTTCCCATTGCCTTCCTGTTTAAGCCCCAGTGCTCAGATGTGAACGGAGCTGCTATTTCCTGGTTTAATTTTTTTTTTGTTTAAAACATGGTGTGCGCACACCTATTTAGGCAATGTAAAGACTGCTAGGCAACTTCAGACATGCCCCCTTCCTTAGCTCTGCTAACTAAGGGCAAACCCAAGCCACAGAGCTCCAATAAGCTTACAGTATGCCTGACACACCCCTCTATGATGTCAGCTAACTCTTAGGCTTGCACCATGGTTTTCCTGCACCTTCACGGTCGGGTGCTGGCTAGCAATGAGGAGAAATCTGTGATTCAGTATCATTCACCTCATTTGCATAGAATTGACTGATAATGCCTAGTTACAAGTCTAACACTGAGCCTTCCCCCTTAGCAACCACTATTCAGTGGCCTTGTTGTCTTCTGCCAGCCATTGATTATAATAGCAAAATTGTGATTTTTGCCTAAAAAGCTTTTTTCAAGGTATTATTTTTATTTTCCGGCCGATCCCATTTGCGGGCCGCTGCCCTATGCTTAAATGGCCAAAATTTTCCAAAAAAAATATAAAAGTTATTTTTTTGTTATTTTGAACCTATTTAACATGCCATGGCATGCTTTCAACATTATATACACCCTTTACTTGGAGCTGCCATGGCTCTATTTTGTAGTTTGCAGAAATGTACTCGGTTACTAGCCGAATACATTTCTGCAGGTTACACTACTCCTGCACAGATGGCTGTCAGCTTCCTGGATTGCTAATTCACCTAATTTGCATGTTTTTCACCTGCAAATGAGGTAATTAGCATACAGGAGCTGTGTCTGTGTAGGAATAGTGCAGGAGCGCTCGTGCACGTCCCGGGAGCTTGTTCCTGAATCTCTTGGCAGCCATATTTCTCCAGCAGCTCTTGCAATATTCCTGCACACAGTGCAGAGCTTGCTGAAACCCAGGGACTATGATGTGTACAACGATATGCACTAACACATTTATATGTAGGAAATGTGTGGTGCAGTTTGGTAGACTAATTTACTCTGCAATACAAAATCAATGAGGTCTGGGATCAGTTATGACAGGGAGTATGGCAGCTGAACAAATGTAATATAAGCAAGTTTTGATGCAGTAAAATCATTCCACTAAAAACCATTTTTAGCTAACTTGGATGTCCTTTCCCCATTAATATGTAAGTTAATACAGTTAAGTTAGAATTGGGGGCTTTACCCCCATATGGAATTTGCAAGTCAAGCTTTTTGGAGGTTTGTTGAATGCAGTTATTATCAGCACCATTTTAACATGATTCCCTATGGTGATGGACCTTGCTCAACGTTCAGTACAACAGCTGCATATGATATCCAGGAGGACTTTTTCATCACAGTTAGATAAAACTCTGAGAAAAAAGTAATCTCAATTCACACGTATTCTGACTACAAAACATTTGAGTAACTGTGTGTTTTGTATGAGCGCTTTATGAATACTGATTAATATTTATTTTAAGTTATAAACATATTTCAGTTATGATTAATGTTTATCATTATTGAATGTTTCCTTGTCAGTGTTAAGCAAATAAAAGCCAAGAACCAAGACAAAGTGAAGACATAAATAACATGCATCGATGACAGATAATGATATTGTTAGATGTATTATGTCATGATATGATGCCAATAAAGAAAGAGTATTAACTATCCATATGACTTGCCTTCAGGAATTTTACTCACATGCACAAAACAGAAACAGATGGCAACAAACTCTTCTTGGAAGTGAAAGAACTTCTACATAGCAAATTGTTGTGTTTAATGGAAGTTAAGGAGATGTATCACTATTGGATTAATTGATAGCGGTTAAAATGACTTCTGTTAATCCCGGCAATCATCATCAACCAATGTCACTATGACATTGCCTTGTAAAATCATTGCAATGCTAAAAGGACTTGGCACATCTGTAAAGGGGCATTAAATTATCTGCTTATGACTCTATGAGCAACACAGATCAATCCCAAGACCAGAACATGGTTTCTTACCCAGCTAGGAAAGATCCTTCTAGTCACTGGCATTTGCCACATTACATTACCTTCTCACTAGAAAACAGAGCAAATTATTGTATGACTTCCTTTTTTACACACTTTTGCCAAATTACAAAGATGTATTCATAGCTCATACTACTCAAGAGTTATGACTTCATCCTTACAGCCCTTCTGCTTATTAAAAATGACATTGATTGATTGCTAATCGTGACATGAATCAGTAATGTACAGCTCAATAAAAGTCACTTCCATTGTGAAATAAACAGATCCTACTTTACTAGATTTTGTTTATCATCATCATTGAAAAGTGACACCCCAACCCCATGTACAAACTGGGGAAAAAGGGGTTGTGTATGGATGAACATTTTACCTGCAGTGTCAACAGGTAATTGCAGTAATTTATTTATTTGCATTTCTAAAATGGATGGTCCAACTGGACATCTGCCCCTTTTCAGCAGTGGCCCAACAAGTTTAATTCATAAGTGGTCAGGAAGGACTCAGGCATACACAACCCTGTTTGGAACAAATGTATTAACCATGTGACCAAATGTGCATATTCAATGAAAATCAGCATGTGCAGAATAAGTCCAATGGCACTAATGACATACATTCATGGACTGAAACACCGAAAGGATGTGCGTGCATGGGGCCATAAACAGGGAGACATGATAGTGTGATGCTATTGGGTAACACAACACAATTGGCCATAAACATGCACTTGGCACAACAGTATATGTTGTCAGGATTTACATGTGATCCACTTGATATCTTCACTCATGTATACGTAAGTCAAATATACATCCTTTGCATCCACCATAGCAGAGGTAAATGGGTTTCGCTATGAGTACTCATAGCATATGGATTGGTATTTATTTTATTTTATTTATTTGCATTTGTTGACCAGGATAGTCCACTGGGTCGAGTCGGCCCATTTTCAGTGGAGGTCCAGGGAGAAAAGCTCCACAAGAATAGTTACATTTACATTGCATAACATTTGCATTGCATAACATTTACATATATCTAGGGTTGCATTACATTACATTTTAATAGTCAGTATTCAGTCTAATGCATTAGGTAACATTGGTAGAATAGGAAAGCTCATTAATCATATTTAAACCAGACTATAAAGAGGAGGGTAGGAATAAAATTGAAGGAGGTAATTTAGGTAGGAGCATGAGAGGGACATTCACATTTGGTGGATAGATGTGAGAAGACCTAGGTTTTGAAGTTATTATAGTTAGGTATGTCGTGTAGGTTATATCATGGGGTAGCATAAAAAGTCAAAAAGATGTAGTATCAGACCACATTTGCATGTCATTTGAATTGTAATGCTGTTCATAGGTTCATAGGTTAATGCTAGGCTAACTTCCCTTGTGGGTCATTTTAAGCCTAGCCAATTACCCCCATGTGAGAATCAAACCCTGCACCTTATGTCTGTAAGATAAACACCTTAACCATTTCCTTCCTGCGTGTTGATGATCTTCCACATTCAGTACATGGGGTCTTACATATGCATGAAGTTGTGTTATGCATACCTCTCAACTGTACAGATTTTCACAGAATATCCAGATTTTGACCTCATATTTTTGGTCCATTTTTCATAAAATTGTGGGTTTCTAGCAAATTAGTGGTAAATCATTAAAGAGTGAAGTTCAAAAATAATGACAGACATTTGAGTTTAAGACTTCATATACTTGAAAATTCAGGCTAATGCAAAATCTGTTATTCAATCAACTTTTTAAGTTTGTAAGAGCACTATTTAAAAATTGTCCCTATTTGTGCGACTTTGTTCCACTTTTATTTTGGTTTTGTCCAGATTTCTTGCTCTAAGAGGTTGAGAGATATGATGTAGGCTATTAGCACATATGGCTACTTGAGTTCTCATTTACCACATTTTGGCTGCACGACTTCCAAGTAACATATGTAGCATGTTACAGTTGACTAATGACTGACATGTTTGCAGTGGCTGCTTAGCCAAGCTGAATGACATTGTGCTGCAGTACAGACACAGATATTGTTGTAACACAGACTGAATTCCATTGAGTGCTATGTTGCAAGTGAAACAACACAGATGCATCATGGGCAATATCCAAAAGAAGACAGACAATTCCTGATACCAGTAATATGCAATGAAGCAGACAAATAACTGGTGCCAGAGCTATGGAATAAAAACTTCATGTAAAAAAATGCATGATAGTACCCTTGGTAAAGAAGGTCACCCCTGGAAATTACCACATTGATAATGTGTTCCTAAATGTTGACCCAGTGTTCAGGGATCTGGGAATGCATCTTTGACCACCAATTGTCTACTGTCTTGAGAAAAATAATTCTGTGTTGCACAACGTATAGTAAGGGCATGGCATCTGGGTCCAACAAGGTCATTGTTCCATGGACATGACCCTCATCAGACTAATCATTGAGTACAATGTACCCTTTTGCATGTACCTGACCAGTCACTTGTAACAGTTTGACAGACAACAGAGGCTTATCAAAATATCATAAAAAAAAGAATACAGGGAGTAAACAACAAGTCTTATGTGGACCTTCTCAAAGCTCTATCAATGTAGTCGGTCTCCTACAGAATGCTGTGTGACAATCTATGACTAGCCTACAAGGCATTATCTGATCCCACACTGTTGGAATTGATACACATCCACAAAAAATGCAACAAAAATACACATTCTAAGGAACTAAAACTCATCTGTGACATAAACATGAGATGCTGTAGGGACAGGTATTGTCTCAAAGTTTACCCCTTCTCTGGAACAAGTTTCCCATCCATGTGAAGCAAAGCTCATCCTTAACTCCATTCAAATGTAACTTGAAACAAAGGATGGGAGATTTACCCATGGTTTGGCATTTATGTTCCTGATGAATAGACGTGGCTTAGGAATGCTTGATGTGTTCAAGCCTACATTGTAAAAAAAAATATTTACTGGGAAATTGACACATCAGAAATATTTTGGTAAATTTGGGGTAAACTTGACTAGGTCTAAAATGGCTCTTGGGCTGAGATCCTAGTCACCACCTATGAACCTATAAACCATATGCAGACAAATGGATATCCTGTGACAGTGTTGTAATGGTAGCATGGCCTATACATACAAGTATGTATATGTAGAGAACATATACAAAATGCATATATAAACTACACTGTACTATACATATAACTGTGATGCATATGCAGGACACACACAGATATTTATGGAATGCACAAAGAATACCTGTGTGTGTAAAGGGGATTTTCCTCATGGGGCCAAACTTCCCTGGAAAGGAGTATAAGAATGCTATAGAATGCTTAATCCATGGTGAGGGCCATCTCAACAAAATATTCGTCATCATCTTCTGCATTTGCACCTGAAATTCATCC
The DNA here is from genome assembly GCF_019279795.1 of Protopterus annectens. Classification (NCBI taxonomy): domain Eukaryota; kingdom Metazoa; phylum Chordata; order Ceratodontiformes; family Protopteridae; genus Protopterus; species Protopterus annectens. The sequence continues at coordinate 1,959,241,594 of NC_056728.1, forward strand.
CAAATAATCTATTGAATATCTTCATGGAAGAAATCATTCATTGTGATGGACACATTCAGTGATCCAGCTGAGATAAGACATGAGCTACACTCAGTAATGGTCATGGTGGTGGTGGTGTTGGTGGTTCAGGGGTAGTGCCCATCTTTTCTTTTTCTTCTGCCTCACTCTCCATGACTCTTGATGGAGGTGGCTGGCATCATTGACATACACCTGGTAGGCTCTTGTCCTTCATCAGTAAGATATGATGCAAAACAATAACAACATATGTAAATGACATATTACAAGTATGTTATTGCAAGACAATCATGTGCACTGTTACTCTACATTTAACGACTATGTAGTGCTTTGCACTGTGTTACACTGTATGCTTCTCTAATGTTGTTAAATAGCTGTAAATGAGTCTATACACGAAGAGTTATGTTGAATGCTGCTACTGTTATATGCCGCATACTCATTTGATGTTTACCAGTGGGCACATCAAATGAGTGCAAAGCATTATTAATTGATCTGGGAATACTGTGTGGGAAA
>NC_056728.1:1959247121-1959252121 GCF_019279795.1 Protopterus annectens
TATGTACTGTACCTGTGTACAATGTTTGTATTCTACCTATGTTACAAATTTCAGCTGCACACCACAAATCTATTAATTACCTTTATTTTTAAATTATTTTTTTTGTTTGTTCTCTCCACTGTAACTGTTGATGTGCTGCATACCACTGTAAAAAAACATATATTTTGTAATTTGTGTGTATACTGATTATGTCTAAATAACTAAATGTATCTGTAATTTTTCTATGTAGAGCTTTTCTCCCCGGGCCTGTGCTGAAAAAGGGCCTTTTCAGCTCAGTCAGACAACCCCAGTTAACAAATGTAAAATAAAATAATATAAGAACAAGAAAATACTCAGTAGATAATTACAGTGACATCAGAGTTCAAAATCACAGGAAATATTTAAAACAACATTGCAGGACAGTCTCAAATAAATAAAGACACATCTAAATTGAGTGCTCCTATATTACTGACTATATCTAAGAGAATTATACTGTTTTCTAGACTTACTTACTCAGAGCATGGCAAATGTATGGTGAATGGGTCTTCTGATCAGGTCGAAGACAGACTACAGAATGCTGTCTCTCTCAGAGAGTTCTTAAATTAATATCTCAAATATTACTGCTGGGATAGCTTGCAGAATGACATAATTTCTTGTCATCTGACACTATCCCAGGTAAACCCCACCACTGCTGAAAGATAGCAGTATTTAGCATCCACCTGTGAAAATACATAGCAAGGGCTTTTCCTCGTATCCTTGGCAAATGGCAGAAGTCATAAAACAATAAAAGACTTCCAAGACAATACAGAAAGTGCCTTAGTATTAGATACTTTGTCTCCTTGCTGTACTGAAACTGAAAGACAACATTTTTATGACCTAGCCAGAAAGTAATTTAATTTCAGCTATTTTTCTAAAGTTTTGCAAGTTAACCTCCTGTATTCCAGTTCCCCTTTTAAAATATATGCATTTAAACAGTTACAATAGTATATATTTATTTCCATTCTATTCCAGTAGGGTACACTGTGAATACATTTCAAAAAGCACTTTGCAAATTACATCTCCAGCACACGTCTGTGCAAACCATCATATATGACATACAGCTCTAATACATTTGTAACACAAACATCTTATATGAATCATGTTGATATTCACAAATGACACAAAGTTATTTACAAAATTCCAGCCAACTATTCTGGGGGTATTTCCTTTTGAGACACTTCTTTATAAATCATGCTGATATTCACAAATATCATATAATTATTTTATAAAATTCCAGCAAGCTGGGCTGGCAGTATCTCCTTTCATCACATTTCTTCCACCCTCGAAGAATCAAGCTAGTTTTTGAAGTGGCCCTTGAGAAATGTTGCTTGAGAGGAATGAGCATATCTGGGAATACCTTACGCCATTCCCTGTCTTGAGATTTCAGCTGGCTTTGCATTGCTGACCCCAGTACAGTGCTACACTGTCATAACATATGCAACCTGCAACCCTAGGCTCCACCATATTAACTTGGGATTTTGCTGGCTGGCTCCCTGTTGCGATAAAACCCTGTCAGACTCCTCCTGCCTTCTACTGCTAATACTCAGCACCAAAGCCTCTCTATCATGATAAGGTTCCATCATGTTAACATGGTACAATCTGTGCCCCTACCTCCTGCCTAGCAGTTCTACCATGTAGTTAACAGCAATGACTTTCCTTACCACTTTGAAGGGTCCCTCTCTAGCTGCCTGCAGCTTGTTGTGTCTGACAGGAATGAAAGCCATAACCTGCTGCCCCACAGCATATTCTCTAGCTTGAGTATTCCTCTCATACCAAACCTGTCTCTGCTGTTGGGCTTCTGCCAGGTTCTCCTGGGCCAAGCCCATGAGTTCCCTGAGCCTTGTCCTGAGGTTTAGGGCATATGCCACAACCGACTCCTTGTGGGATTCACACTCACCCTCCCATCATCACGAATCATATCTAGTGGTCCCATCACCCTATGCCCATACAGTAACTCAAAGGGTGAAAAACTTGTGTATTCCTGGGACACCTCTTTTTAGGCAAACAACAGATGGTGGAAATATTTGTCCCACTCCCACTTAAACTGGTCTGCAAATGCCTGTAGCATGGTCTTTAGTGTAAAGTTTAATCTCTCCACCAGACCATTAGTTTGGGGATGGTAGGGGGTGGTCTTTGTTTCTTCACCCCACAGTACTTCCACAGAGAAGCCAGCAGGTCTAATGTGAAACTGCAGCTCTGTCAGTCAGTATTTCATTTGCGAAACCTACTCTGCTAAAAATATGTAACAAAGCATTTGCTGCCTTTTCTGCCTCAATGGAGGATAGGGCCACTGCTTCAGGGTATCTGGCAGCATAATCTACTACCTTTAGGATACAGTTTTTCCCCTGTGAAACATGGGGTACTCAGAGGCCCCACAATATCCATAGCTACCCTCTGAAATGGCTCCTAAATCACAGACAAAGGCATCAAAGAAACATTATTCTTTTCTCCTGCCTTGCCTACCTTTTGGCACTGCTCACAGGTCCTGCAGTACCCTGTTACATCCCTGGAAATCCAGACCTATAAAAGTTTTGCATAATGCACCTCTCGGTATGCTTTATGCCCATATGACCTGAAAAGGGAATTTCATGGTCTATGGCTAGAAGTGCCAGACAATAGTCTCTGGACACTACCAACTGCTGTAATCTCTCACCCTCTAGTCCTCCATCAGGAACCACTCTATATACAGCAATCCCTTTATCCCAGTATAGAGATTCACCTTTATCTTGAGAATCAGGTGCCTCTCTGGCTACTTCCCTCAAGCCCTGTAATGCAGGGTCTGAGAGCTGAGCCTGTCTCAGCTCTCGCTTTGTAACCCTTTCCAGCTCCCCTTCCACAGGAAGTCTGGTATCATCTGACAGCGGTGCCTCACTGTCAGCCTGAGTACTACTATTGCTCACTTCTGTCCTTGCAGTCACTCTGTCCAAGGGAACATCAGTACTCACAAGCAGCCATGGCTCACCTTCAGTCTCACTACTACAGGGTAGCTCCCTCCCTGAAGTAACCACCTCACCAGTCCTGGGTTCAAGTGTGGATTCTGTCTGGGTCTCCCACAGGCTAGCAGACTCACATGCTTGTCTGCAAGCCTGACTGTGTGTAATTGTATGCACACTAGGTAGTGCATTATCAAAATCATTCCCTAACAGGACATCTGCAGGAATATCCTCAGACACACCTACCTGCTTGCTTCCTTTTCTATCCTCCCAGTCAAAGTGAGCCCTAGACAAAGGTATTTGGAATGGGGTCCGTCCTAAACTTTAACTGGAATAGACAGCCAAAATGAGTATTGCTCCTCTTTAACCATTGCAGGCTTCACAACGATTAGGTCAGAGGCTGTGCCTCTCTTAGCAGTAGCCTTTTTCCCATCTACCAAGATAGGATATAACCTCGTGTGGTAGTTTGGTACTCTTGTTGTCTCCAGACAACTTACTGCTGGCATTCTGTCATTCATTAATCTCTCCACCAGACCATTAGCTTGGGGATGGTAGGGGGTAGCCTTTAGTTTCTTCACCCCACAGTACTTCCACAGACAAGCCAGCAGGTCTAATGTGAAACTGCAGCTCTGTCAGTCAGTATTTCATTTGCGAAACCTACTCTGCTAAAAATATGTAACAAAGCAATTGCTGCCTTTTCTGCCTCAATGGAGGATAGGGCCACTGCTTCAGGGTATCTGGCAGCATAATCTACTACCTTTAGGATACAGTTTTTCCCCTGTGAAACTTGTGGTACTCAGAGGCCCCACAATATCCATAGCTACCCTCTGAAATGGCTCCTAAATCACAGACAAAGGCATCAAAGGAGCATTGACCTTGTCTCCTGCCTTGCCTACTTTTTGGCACTGCTCACAGGTCCTGCAGTACCCTGTTACATCCCTGGAAATCCAAGGCCTATAAAAGTTCTGCATAATGCACGTCTTGGTATGCTTTATGCCCATATGACCTGAAAAGGGAATTTCATGGTCTATGGCTAGAAGTGCCAGACAATAGGCTCTGGACACTACCAACTGCTGTAATCTCTCACCCTCTAGTCCTCCCTCAGGAACCACTCTATATACAGCAATCCCTTTATCCCATTATAGAGATTCACCTTTATCTTGAGAATCAGGTGCCTCTCTGGCTACTTCCCTCAAGCCCTGTAATGCAGGGTCTGAGAGCTGAGCCTGTCTCAGCTCTCGCTTTGTAACCCTTCCCAGCTCCCCTTTCACAGGAAGTCTGGTATCATCTGACAGCGGTGCCTCACTGTCAACCTGAGTATTACTATTGCTCACTTTTGTCCTTGCAGTTACTCTGTCCAAGGGAACATCAGTGCTCACAAACAGCCATGGCTCACCTTCAGTCTCACTACTACAGGGTAGCTCCCTCTCTGAAGTAACCACCTCACCAGTCCTGGGTTCAAGTGCAGAGTCTGTCTGGGTCCCCCCCAGGCTACCAGACCCACATGCTTGTCTGCAAGCCTGACTGTGTATAATTGCATGCACACTAGGTAGTGCATTATCAAAATCATTCCCTAACAGGACATCTGCAGGGATATCCTCAGACACACCTACCTGCTTGCTTCCTTTTCTATCCTCCCAGTCAAAGTGAGCCCTAGCCAAAGGTATTTGGAATGGGGTCCGTCCTAAACTCTAACTGAAATAGACAGCCAAAATGAGTATTGCTCCTCTTTAACCATTGCAGGCTTCACAACGATTAGGTCAGAGTCTGTGTCTCTCTTAGCAGTAGCCTTTTTCCCATCTACTAAGATAGGATATAACCTCGTGTGGTAGTTTGGTACTCTTGTTGTCTCCAGACAACTTACTGCTGGCATTCTGTCATTCCCACTTACTGGTTCTCCCACATTTTGTTCTCTACCTTGCCTCCATGGACATCTATATGCTACATGGTCCCACTGGTTGCATTTCAAACAGTTAACCCTTGAACCTGACCATGTACCTGAACTAGTGGCTTCCCCTGCTACTGGCAGACTCTGTTAGGGGGGTTTAG
>NC_056728.1:1959257121-1959469621 GCF_019279795.1 Protopterus annectens
TACAGGTAATATGCCTGCCCATGATATGAAAGCATCTCTCAAGTCCATGTGCGTAAGTTTGGTACCCACACTATGATGGTCTTTCCAGCCCACCTCGATCTGTCCCATTGGATTCTCAGGTTTAACAGTCTTCTTGGTCACATCTCGGGTATTTCGAATATTTCCCTGAGGCAAGACTGCAGTGTGTCGTATGGCCGGGACCAGGTACCCCAAAAGACAACTGCCGGACCAATTCTCAGGTAACCATTTATATGCTTTTTTTACCACACACAAAATAACAATCCTCTACTTTAGTAGTTACTTTGTTACGAAATGACTGCCCTACATGAAACATTTTCCTATCTATTACAGATAACTGTTTAAAAAGTTCAGGATTACGTTGTACTTAATCAAGAGTCTTATGCATGGATTTAAGAAATGAGTTATAATCTGTACTACAAGATCCACCCAGATCGTTTGCTTTTGTATAACATTTATATTGTACTGTCACATTACACTTACTCCAACCCACTTGCATGGTATCATTTTTATAAAAACATACAATTCCCTTTTGTATCACAGGCAAATACAGTGCTACCTTATCATATGCTTTAATAGATACTGTGTCAAAAACCAGATTTTCCCAGGTATCATTGACCCCTAGGGGGATAGCAGTCATTAATAACCCCCAGTATGCTGTTGGTATAGCTGTGCAGATCCAGCAGTTTGAAACATTAAAAGTCTCAGCATACACACATGTAATTGCCTGATAAGTGTTAAAGTTCGGGTGCCAGTCTATATTTGGTTCATCACGTTTAATCAGTTCAACTTTTGTGGCAGGAAAAAGGAAAGGCCACAACAAAAAGAACAATGTTATTAGCATAACTATCAAAATAATCATGCAAGTTTTCTGAGGTTGTTCAATGTCTCTATTCACTCTATACCTGGCCATTTTGTTCTCGTTGCACAACAGTAACAAGGTTTTTGTCCAGTTCAAAGTTCTTAACCAGTTTACAATGTGTCAGATGAATCCAGGATGCTCGCTCCGCGATCTTGACTGCAGTGGGTGTCGACAGTAGTACCTGGTACGGCCCTTCCCACTTCGGAGAACTCCAATTCTTTCTCTTCACTATTTTCACCCAGACCCAGGTGCCTGGGGCTACTGCTGCTTCTGATTTCATTTGCTCTATATCTGAAACAGAATTTAACTGAAAAAGTTTGTTATTCAAAAATCGCCTCATATACCCTGCAAGTGAACTGTCAGCCTCCTGCTCTGCAGACATGAGAGGTTTCCACTGAGGTGTATAATATGCCCTCCCAAACAAAACTTCAAAAGGAGTTAAACCTTTTGCATTTGGAACAGTTCTCATGCTCAACAGTGCCAGAGGTAAACAGTGCACCCAGTTCTTTTGTGTCTCACTAATCAATTTTCTAAGTTTATTCTTCAACACCCCATTATGCCTCTCTACTAATCCTGCAGATTGGGGGTGGTATGCACAGTGGTTTTTCAATGATATCCCAAAATAGCGACTAAGTTGTTGTATTATTTGGTTTACAAAATGTGTACCGTTGTCACTATAAATCTTTTCCGGTATGCCAAATCTAGGTATAATTTCTTTAACAAGGACCTTTGCAACAGTAGCTGCATCTGGATTTTTAGTTGGAAAAGCTTCCACCCATTTGGAAAACATATCTATAATGACAAGGCAGTACTTCTTATTTTTGCATTTGTTCAGTTCTATAAAATCCATACAAATAGTATGATATGGATACGGTGGTGTAGGGAAACTCCCTTGCTTAGGTTTCAATGCCCCTTGTGCATGATGCTTGTTACAAACATGGCATGCTGCACAAAATTTTTTTGTGTAATTAGTAAATCCATACGTCATAAACACTCGATTCACTAACTGTACCACCCCCCCCCCCCCGTTGAGACATGGTTCTGCCCATGGCTCAACAAAGTTGCATATCTAAACAAGTTAGATGGTAAGATTGCTTTTTTCTCTTTGGAGATGTACAGTCCCTTCTCAAGGATTGCTCCTCGTTTTATTCACTTTTGCTTCTCTATATTTGTAGTAAGTGTCTGCATTGTTTTTAACATTTCTAAATCTAAAATCTCAGAAGGTTGTAATTCCTCGCTCAAAAGAAAAACATTTGAAGCTGAAGCTGCCTGTTTTGCAGCTGTATCAGCCCTCACATTACCTTTTGTGAATAGCTGCTTTCTGAGGTAACTGAATAGAGTCTAGTAAGTCTAAAATAAATTGCGCATGATTACTTGGTTTACCAGTAGAAGTTATCATTCCTCTATTTTTCCACTGCTGCGCAAAAACATGTACAGTAGAAAAAGCATACTGGCTGTCAGTAAAAATATTTACTTTCTTACCTTCTGCTAAGGTGCATGCCCTCATCAAAGCAATCAACTCTGCTGCTTGTGCAGATAAGTTGTGTGGTAAAGACTTTGCTTCTAAGATCTCGGTATCATAAACGACTGCATACCCCACTAGGTTCTGTCTTGTAGGACCCCTCCTGCACGAGCCGTCCACATAGTATGTCACCTTGGCATCATCCAAGGGAACATCTGTAAGGTCTTTTCTAGGTAGTGTCTTTTGCTCAATCTCCTGCAGGCAGCAGTGTGGTTTGCCATCTGCAGGGGCTGGGAGCAAGGTTGACGGATTCAAAGTTGTGCATCATTCAATTGTCATATGAGGTTGGCTCAACAGTATAGTCATACAGGAAAGATGTCTAGCAGGAGAAAGATATGCCACTTTTTCTTGCAGTAAAATAATCGCGACTGCACGAGGAACTCTCAATGTGAGAGGGTGGAACAATACTACTGATGCTGAAGCCTGCACTGCCATTGCAGCTGCGACTACTGCTTGTACACAGTGGGGCAAGAATCGCGCCACTGGGTCTAACTGTGATGAATAGTAAGCTATGGGGCGTTGTTTGTCCCCATGCTGTTGTGTTAACACTGATGTCATATAATGTTGCTTACAGTTTACAGTTTGGAAAAATCGCTTATGATAGTTTGGTAATCCTAAAACTAAGGAAGATACTATCAGTTGTTTCAGTTTGCAGAAAGCTGCTTCTGCTTCTGGTGTCCACTGTAATAAATCCTGTGCTGCCATTGTTTTTTTGAATATCAAATTAGTCAGCGGAGCAGATTCCAAAGCATAATTTGGTATCCAACTCCGACAAAAGTTGGTAGCTCCCAGGAAGGACATAATTTCCTTCTTGGTAGTTGGTCTAGGTGCTTGTAATATTGCTGTTTTCCTGTCTTCGTCTAATATTCTGCCCTCTTTGGATATTACATATCCCAGGTATTTAACCTGTTTTCTCCAAAGTTGCAGTTTGTTCTTGTTTACCTTGTGTCCTTGAGTAGCTAAAAATTGTAATAATGCTATGGTATCTTCTCTACATTCTTGCTGGGTGGAGGCTGCCAGCAGAATGTCGTCTACATAAAGTAAAATCTGACTACCTTTCGGTGGGATAAATCCCGCCAGGTTACTTACCATTTCTTGTGCAAATATCATTGGACTTTCACAATATCCCTGTGGTAATCTCGTATATGTATACTGTTTCCCCTGAAATGTAAATGCAAACCAATGTTGGCTGTCTGGGTGTAATGGTATTGAGAAAAATGCATTGCTAATATCTACCACAGAAAAATACTTTTGCTGAGGTTTCAAATCATTCAATAAGGTGTGTGGATCTGGCACCTTTGGTGCCCTGGGTATTACTGTGTCATTTACAGCCTGTAGATCTTGGAACATATGCCATTCCACGTTTGCTTTCCTAACAGGAAATAAGGGTGTATTACATGGTGAATCGGGAGATTTTATTAAGACTCCTTCCTTAAGTAAGGCTGCTATTATAGGTTCAATCCCTATCTCTGCATCCTTTCTCAACGGATACTGTCTTTTCTGAGGTCTAAATGCTGATTTTGGCGTAATAGTAACTGGTGCTGCTGTACGAATAAGTCCTACATCTGATTTCCCTGTTGACCAGAGAGCCTCTGGTATATCTCGTAAGGCTTTTTCCTCTTCCTCCAGTAAGAGTAATACTCAGCTATCCTCACTTGCTTGCGAGTGCACAGCTGGGTGTGTCTGTGTTATCCAATTCAATTTCTGCTTCTGTACTCCTTGTTCAGAGAGTTCTAACTCTGTCTGTTTTTCCCACCTCGTGACTTTTTCTCCTAAGTCTGCCCACTTCAAAAATTCTACTTTTAGTTAAGCTTACATGTGGCAATCAATTAGATTTTTAGAGTGTTAAAAACTCCTGGGGCAATGAACAGCTTATTACACTGTTCCCTTCTGTGTCCCAGTACAAATTTCGTAATACTAGCCTATTAGCATGGTTTTTAAACAACTCTTGCTCATATTCTTTGTCAGGTCCTGGTCTATTACAGTAATATAGAGTACAATGCAACAAATGCTGTTTGTCAGTGTCAAGGGAGGGGGATTTGCTGATGGCTACATTCATCAGTTCTTCAGTTACTGCCCCTGGACCAGTCGTAACTAAGTCCTGGCTGTACCAATAATATGTTTCACCCTCCGGTCACATTACAAAAGTATCCATTTGTCACTGTGCTTCCATACCCTGCATGGTTGGAACTATGGCTATGCCAAATATCTGCATTAAGGCTCTGCCCAAGAGGTTTACTGGGCATTTTGCAGAAACAACAATTTTGCTTTTCTGGGTCATTCCTGATACGGGGTCAGTTATTGCTATGTCATGGGAGAGTGGCTCCTGATACAGCTGTCCATTAGCTACTTTCACTAATATGTAATCTGGTGATTCTGAATCTTCTGGGAGTTTGGAAGGATGTATCAGGGTCCGTGAAGCCCCTGAGTCACACAGAAATTTTACTTCCCTCCCCTCTACCAGAAGCGTAACTTCTGGTTTTGTGTCTGCTAAGTAGAGCTCTAGGCTAAGTCCAAAATTTCATTTTCTTCATCATCTATGAATTCATGTACATCCTCTATCCCTTCTGTCACATCCTCTACCCTTGCTACCACATTTGCATTTGTCTTTCCCTGTCTATTCTCATCCAATGATTCCTGACTATCATATAGTCATTCCTCACCCTCCTTATCTTCCATAGTTACCTTTTTATTTAGCCTGCAATCCCTTGCCAAATGTCCCTTTTTCCCCGCATTTAAAACATTCACCCCTTTTTTATTTTTCAAACTCATCTGATCGTTTAGCAGATTGTTTGTTTCCCTGGGCATTTTTCTTACCCTTTTTCCCGGTCTATACTACAAAGACTTTTGACTCATCTTCTACTGCAAATACTTGAGCTTTCTTTTTCTTTTTGCTATTAAAATGCCTTTCGGCATGTCTTGCATATTCAAGTAATGACTGTAATCTACTTGTGCGATGATCTATCATGTGCTTTGTAATAGAGCTGCTAATGGGAGTAATACTGCCTTTTAAGAATGCATTCTTTAGCTGTTGCTCATATGGGGAATCATGTGTTTGATCTTCAGGTACTTGCATTCCACAATGCTTATTAAAACATTCTAATAGTCTAGCATAATATCTATCAAAAGTTTCACCTTCTTGTTGTATGCACTGATTAATGCAAGTCCAATCAGCCCTAGGCTTCCGTTTTTCAGAGATTCGGTCTGTCAGACCTTTTACTCTGTTGTCCAGTTCTGCATTACTATGTGGGAGTGGTCTGAGCTCTGCATCACGGGGATTCCAGTTGCCACTGATCATGTGCCAATCTGGACCTACAATTTGCCTAACTACTTTTTCTACTTCTTCTCCATTCAAATGGTAACTTAACCTCATACCCTGTAAGTCTTCTAAGAATTTTCTAAAATTAACTTTCGGATGGGGAATTCCGGATATCTTCCGGTGTCCACGGTCTATAAACTAAGAGAGTCGGATCCTGTCCTGCCTGTGGATTTGGTACTTCTATGAGTGGACATATCTCTTCCTCACTCATAGCTTGTGAATTTTTATTAATTTCATATAATTCAATCTCCCCTCTCAAGTTACGTGTTCGAGACCTAGTTTCGATAGGATCCCTGACAAATGGTTTTGATTTTGCAGGAACAGCTGGGTATAGCGGAGGTGGATCAGCTTGTCCACTCGCTTCATATTCTGGTAAGGGAAGCGGAGGGGGCGGAGGAGGGGCTGTTGCTATTACCAAGTTATTATCTTCTTTGTCTAAGAACATTGTTTCTGAAATTTTAATCTTTTGTTCCCTGCGATTTGCTTCCTCAAGCCACCTATGTGCCTGAGGGACTCCTAATTGCCGTTGCTTTTTTAGCTGACCTTTCATGTCTGTTTTAAGTTGCCTGATGAGTTTAATAAGTGAAGATTTATCTAAATTACCATCAAATCTGTATTTATCAACCCATTTTGTATAGTACTTAACATTATCAGCACGCTCTAATTGCATATATTTCGCGTCTTTGGTTAAGGGCGGGTCTCGGGAACTTTTCGTGCACTGATTTCCCATGTTGCCTTAGCGAAGCTGTAAATTGTTACGTAACCCTTCTTATCACGTGGTACCATGATTTTACACCTTTTCACAGTTTATCTAGAATAACTGTCTACCTATTCTGTTTCCCTGATCTATGACAAGACAGTAATCATTTATCCCTGATCTGTGCATGCAAATCTCCCTGACAAAAAGTTCTGTAACTAGTCCCTGATCTAAAAGAGAAAAAAGGTAAATTCCTCCTTACCTGACCCTCCGTGAGTTGATCCACCGGATCATTGACTCGTCCTCCAATCCCAGATCAGAAACAGTGGCTGGCCTCTTTCGAACGACAATTCAGTCAGAGGTCTTTCAAAACAGAAGAGCCGGTTTGGCCGCTTCTCCGTATGGGTACATGCCACCAGGCCCAATTCTGACCTAGGCCTAGAGTGAGAGGTACTTTCCGGTCCGAAGGACCAAACTGTCAAAGGAAAAATATACTTTAAAAATGATCAAAACACGGTAGGTTCAGGTTAAGGCACTTTAATCTTGCAGCAAGGAGACAAAAACGTGCTATTACAGAGTTTGTCTAACTAGAAACAGGAAATACTTTCATTTTTATACACTTTCTAATAAGACATTGCCTACCAAGCTGACGTAGCAAATTACAAGTCTTTTCATCATCACTTATTGACCATTAGTCTCATGAATTTCTGCTGATTTATCCATTTTTGTGAGAAACATCCTAAGAAAACAACGTGGGCTTGGTTACCACTGGTTAGATACATGTTATGTTACCATTCAAGGTACTATGGCTAATTCAAGCACAAAGCTAGCAGTTCATTTCTCTAATAACCCTTTGTCTACATTATCTCTAAGCTTCTGCAGCTGTACATGTTCTCATACTTCGAACAGAGCTGATTGTTTAGAATCATTACATTTACAGGATATAGCATTGTTCATTCATTCACTCCTGACCTAGCAGATAAGCACCTGCTTCTCAAGTACATTTCCAAAAGGCATAAACAATGAATATTGCTGTGCTAGCAATTACTAGGTCAGAGGGCATCTTGCAAGTTTCAGAAAGCACACTGCAGTTTCAAAAAGCATCTTTTCAGTCTCATATGAAACTCAATTTATATATAAAACAGTGCATATAAAAGAGAATGAAAAACGTGTTAACTCATTTAGCTTCTAATTAGCGTTAAGCATACACACATTAATACATATTTTTCTGACATATATATAGGGTCTATATTACATAATCGAAGAGACACTTCTTCGAATATGAAATCATCGACCCCTAAATACCGAAATGCAAAAACCGCGAACGGCCAAAACCGCAAATGTTTTCATAGGTAAAAAATTCAGTTGCCCATTCCCGGAGTTTACCCTTTATCCCAACGTAGAGCAATCTTGGAGTTGGTATATTTAGTTGGTATATTTAGTTAGGGGAGAGTGGGAGAAAAGCCACCCACATCAGGGGGGTGTGGGCAGCCCCCCACTTAAATTACATTTGAAGTGTTTGTCTTGTTTCTATGGCCCCACAATTTTTTTTCCTAATCCGTTTCAGAGAAAGTGCAGTTTCACGAAAACAGACTTTCGTGAAATGGAAATTACTGAAATAGGTCTGGTGGTTCTTGGATTTTGTAGAATAACAGGTAAGGTGCTACTTACCTGTTATCTATGGTTATGTAGATCATGGTACAGTGTGGATAAGGAAATATACCCTTTTCCCCACTGCAGTGTGATCTCGGAGTTATTATATATATTAGCGGGGGTGTGGATGGTGCAGCGGGCTTGCCCCCTGCAGAAATTTGTTTGTGGGATTTAGTTTTGTGTGTTCCAGTAATGTCCATTTCTCAAAAGTGCATTTTCGTGAAACTGCACTTTGTCTGAAACATACTCAGGTTTTTCAGTTTCGGTTTGGTGTTCTTTCAATGAACAAAAATAATCCCATACATATATATATATATATATATATATATATATATATATAGATATAGATATAGATATAGATATGTATATTAACACTTTATTCCTAGCAACATGCACATATTTCCCTCAAAAAAGTTGATTACACCTATTGCTTTAAAGAAACTTTTATTCCAGACCAGTTAAACATAATAGTCCGTGTCAAGTAAAACTTAATGTTATTGTTTTTCTACTTAGGTTTACTGATAATAGACTGTTGTATATTTTATTATTATTGCATTTTTTTCACCAAGAGATTATTCTTAAACTCTTTGTGTTTTTGATATTATTGGGACTTTTCTCCCTGGGCCTCCATCAGAAAGGAGTATCTCCCTATACCTAGTCAGATCATCCTGGTCAACAAATGCTAATAAATAAAATCAGTAATACATACTTGATGAAAGGCAAGAATGAAAAAAAACACCTAATGAAGCTGGATATACCTTTGTGTATAACATTCCCTTTGGTATCTACCTCACCAGGCATATGCTACAACTGGAGTGTCCACAAAGGTTCCTCACAAAAAGAATACAAGGTATAGAAAACATGTTCTACATGGATCACCTCAAAACCTTGCCCCTATACTTTGTCTCCTACTGACTGCTGAGAGGCAATCTCTGTCTGGCCTACAAAGCATTCTCTGATCCAGCTCTGATGGACCTACTGTGCATCTACAAAACAAAAAGCATGGGAATTACCAGATGCAGGGATCTAAACCTCATCTGTGTCATAAATAATACACATTGGAGGGATAGTTATGTGTGTAAGAGACTACCCCTTTTCTGGAACAGGCTTGCCATCCATGTGAAACAGAGTACTTTCCTGCACCTGTTCAAGCAGATCTTGGACCAGTGGATGGAGAATCTAAAATTTATTTTTGGTCTGTCACCAATATCTCTATTAGAAATAACTTGTAAATGCATGACCACTCATGCCCAAGCTATATGCCTAAGGTGTACATATTCCCCATAAAATAAAAACTATGGTATTAAACTTTGTCTAACACAATTCAGAAGCATAGCAAGGCTTTAAAAGGGCCTTTAGGGCCATTAGCCTAATTCTTCTTTTTCTTTCAGCTTTTCCTGGTTAGGGGTCACAACAGTGGAACTCTGGTCCGCTAATGGTTGGCAGTAGATTTTTATGGTGCCGAGGTGCCAGCTCGACGCCCAGCCTTCAATGAAGGCACGCCCATTCATGCATGTCTTTCAAATGCCACTCGACCATGGGGAGGACATGCAGACTCCACACAGAAGGCGCTCCAGCTGAGAATTGAATGGGAGAACCTCTTGCTGTGAGGCAACAATGCTACCACTGCACCACAGCGGCTTCAGGGCCATTAGCCTAGTAATGACCTATAAACCTACAGGACAAACGATTTCTCCATATCTAGGGTGTGTAATTGAAGCTGCTGGCCTCTGAAAACCATCAAAGGTAAAGGCCACTGCCAAGGCCCCTTACTATAAAAGCATGAGCCAGCTTAGCTTTAACTTGAAAATAATTAGTTACTATAAAAGGTTCATTTTCCAAGTAACAAGAAATTTAAGAGCCTTCATAAAGTCTTTAACAGCAAAATTGCTTCAAGAAAGATGAAGGTTGTAATGCTGCATTTCATGTCAAGGCCTCCATCATAAATTCAAAGGTCCTAGCACAACTTGATCCTTCTTTGCCTTTGTAGTTGGTATACAGCACCTCTCCTTTTGCGCTGAGACACTCATGTCTCATATTATGACAATGGTGAAGAGAAGCTCGTGGGTTTTGCATGATATCAGGAGCAGAAAAAGATTAGTTTCAGGTAGAATGATATACAAAGGGAATAATCATTTGAATTCACAATCAGTACTTTCAGTGTAAATGTTTACAATCTTTGCAGGTATCACCTCACCCTCTGAAGTCAATTATTTGGGCCACATACAATCATTTATTCTTTGGTTACAAGCAGAATGCATCAGAAAAAAAAACAAACTGTGAAGAAATAAAACAGAAGAGAAAAATATAAATTAAAATTTTCTTTTAATACTGGAAAACTGTGGCAGCTGGTGACTTCAAATCAAAGGAGGGTTGCAGGAGACAGCTGAATGGGTGGGGCCAATGTGAAGGGGTGTGTCCAACTAGAAAGGGGAGGAGCTATGCTCAAAACCACAAAAACTGGAACTTTAATGAAATATGCTGTCCTGGGTGCCAAACCGTCATCATGAGAGTCCAATCAAGACAAAACGAAGTGTAGAAGAAAAAAATATTTCAATGCATTGGCTGCATGACAGCTTACTTAATATCTAGATGGAAACAAAAGGCTGTGAGCCATGAAAACATAAATCACTTTTTAAATACATTACTGGAATGCCAGTCAAAATCAAGTATAAGAAAAACAAGCAGCACTCAACTCAAACCACTTCTCCTTGCACTGCAGTTCTAATTATAATTTATATTCAGCTTTATTAAAGTACCAAGTAACATGCTGAAAGTAGCAATCTCTGTGATACCTCCACTTGTAAAAATGTTTCTTATCCAAAAAAGACCTGCTGCCTGACAACAACTATCTACTTGTTTCATGGGGAAAGCATGATCAAAGTAAAAAATGAACAGCAAACAAGAAACAAGCTCAAAATAAATTGCTTAAATGATTACTGCACAGGTTATGGACCACACATGATAGCTTGACATTCTGTTTAGTTTATGGGTAAAACCTGCAAAGATGACTTCAAGTCTCCAGCAAAGATAATGAGCTTCCTAAAATACTATAATCCTGTCCTTTATTACAAATATTGTCATATGCATTTCAATTCTTTAACAGTATGCTTATTAAAGCTTACTTGCATCTTACAATCTCAGACAAGCTTACATGATGGTCATGAAAGCATTGCTACTTAAACACAGAGCAACTGGCACTTTCTGAATAATAAGAAGCATAAATCAACAGTATAAAAATATGACAGAAAACCAGAACATTTTGCAAAATCAAGCAAGGACAGATGAAAAGCCATTGTAGTACTTGTGTCTACCTTGGATGGGGGGATACTATGCACACTTACACTGCATAACTGCTCCTTGTCTTGCTTGGACACATCCAGTACATGGGGGAGTGGGTAGCAACAAGTATGTCACAATTTGAAATGTCTCTAGCTGACTGTGATGGCCCTGACACATTTGTCATACCTCTCAACCTCAAAGCAAGAAATATGGACAAAGCCATACATAGAAGAAGGAGAAATGCCCCAAAATAAGGACAATATTTAAATATCGCTTTATATACTTTCTAGTAGGTTTTGAATCAGTATGAATTTTCTGAAGGGTATGAAATCCAAAACTCAAATGTCTGTCATTATTTTCTTAACTTCATTCTTTAATGATTTGACACTAATTTGCCAGAAAACCACAGTTTTATGAAAAATTGACCAAAATGTGATGCAAAAATAAATAATAGCCACACAATACAGTTGGAAACCTGTCAAAGAAAGGAGACTTTTTTAATACTAGTACTGCTAACTTGAGCAGCTGACAAAATAAACAAATCTACATGCATTTCTGAAATAAAAGTAATCTATAACTTATTAGAGTAATTGTAAACCCTCCATGTTTTCTTCCAAAACTGACATTTTGTGGAAGGATTATTAGAGGGAGAACAACATTTTGAGCCAAAATCGGGGACAGTTGAGAGGTTTGGATAGGCCTAATTCTATAAAGTAATTTATTTGCAAGTACCTCTCAACCTGTTAACGCAGGAAATCTGGACAAGGTCAAATATATTGGGAGAACATACAAACAGTACTAAAAATTGCTCTTGTATAAACTTAGTTGATAGAATAATAGGTCTTGCTTTAGCATGCATTTTTCAGAAGGTTATGAAGTATGAAACTCTGCCGTTATTTAGTGACTTAATTCTTAAATGATTTTCCAGAAAACCACAAATTTTATGAGGAACAAACCAAAAATAAGAAGTAAAAATCTATTCATTCTGTGAAAATCTGAACAATTGAGAGGTATAGTTCAGCCAGGGCTGTCTGAGTTTGCCGCCTTTTCCCCTCACAAAATTGTGGTCGAATGGAGCCTCCCCCATGCAGCCATTCCAATGTCCCATTACTAAGCTATTTCGCCCCATTTACCATAAACACTGTAATGTGCATACTGCTTTACTTCTGCAATGATTTGGATTTCATTTGAAATTTTTATTTTGCATTTTACAGCACAAACACTAAGACATCTGCTAAACAATGCAATGCAATCTCACAATGAAAATAGACTTAGTATTAAAACTTCTCTGCCCTTGAAACTCATGTTCATTGAAACAGCATTGAAATCCACATTCAAAGAAAATACATTTGGCTAGTATAAAGATTAACTTTGGGCTGTTTTCAAATGATAGGCCTCTTGCACACAAGATATACATGTATTGTGTGACACACCTTCCTGATTGCATTAAATTATATTCCTTGTATAATACAGTACAGTTGTTAGAGGGCGTTTTAAATTTATTGTTTTGAACATTTTTCCAGTAAACAATGAAACAAAATGCATGCACCAATAATGACAAAACTGCCCAACTGAGGACATTTCCATCATAAAAGTCTACTCAAATGTCTACAGTCCACCAGTATCAGTAATTATGCACAATCTCTGCAGAAATAAAAGCCATCGAAATAATTCCATATTAAAGAGATCTGTAACTAATGAAGAGGTTGCTGCCAGCAAACAGCTTTATATTTCATTGTTTCATCTACATATAAAGTGCCTGTATCTTCACCAAAGAGGACATTCTCAGAACGACAGCATCCACCCCCTGTGGGAGTAGAACCTACAGCCTTCTGCATCAAAAGCAAGTACACTGCCTGTTGTGCTATTGACAATGTAAGCAGACTTAGCATGAGCAGTACTAATCTTTGCTTCCCCTGCTGCTCCCAGCTCCTTGTAAAATCTACTCAACACTCATCTTCCCAACTTCGCAGCACAAGAAATCTGGAAAAAGCCAAAATTTATTGGGGGGGGGCAAAGCCCATAAACCAGATACACATTTCAAACACTGCTTGTTTAATCTTGGAAAGTTGCTAATATAAAACACTGTATTACCACCATACATTTCAAAGTCTTGAACCCAGGACCCTGTGCAAAACAGTCAGAGAAACATACTACTATGCTAAATCAGCTGTTGTATGAAAGAGAGGAAGACTGAAATGTAAATGGCTACCATTTAGTGAATTCAGTTCTCACCATAGCTGTCAACCTCTTAGCACAAACACCCGGAAAAAGCCAGTAATGGGGGGATACAGCCCTCAAACATATTCAGTGAATTCAGTTCTCACCATAGCTCTTACGCTTAGCACAGAAAACCCAGACAAAGCCAATAATGGGGAATACAGTCCCAAAAATAGGGACAAATTTCAAATATTCATCTTAGAAACTTGGAAAATTGCTAGAATAAAAAGTTTTGTGTTACTATGTACTTTCTGAAGAATATGAAGTCTGAAATTCAAATGCCTGTCAATTTTATTTAACATTTGTTAACCAGGAAAGTCTGACTTGGAACAAAAGCTAATTTTCAGCAGAGACCCAGGGAAAAATACTGCAGACACAAGTCTTTGTAACATGGGAGGATACTAGAGCAAAGTCTCACACAGACACAGGGAAGCCATGCTTACTCTATACAGAAGGCACCCCGGCCAAGAATCATATGAGAAAACCTCTAGCTGTGAGGCAACAATGCTACCACTGCACCATCAACTATTTAAGTAATTAAAATTCAGAAACCACATATTTTATGAGGGACAGAACAGAACAAAATATGAGGCAGATTTTTGAGGAGCAGAACAGAACAAAATATGAGGCAAAAAATCTTTAAAAGTTTCAGAAATGGTGGTAGGTAAGGAATTCAGGCTCTTGTTACCTACACACAGGGTACAGGGTTTAAGCCTGAGGTATTCTCTAACCACCACCAGCGGGTATCCTGAGTTCTTTCTATAGCCACCAGTATACATGAACTGGGACACACACATGCACACACATACACACACACATATGCACACGCACACACACACACAGACACACACACACACACACACACACACACACACACACACACACACACACACACACACACACACACACACACACACACACTCACACTGCAAGCACCATTCATGGTAGTACTTGCATATTCATTCAGCTCTGCAAAGTCCAAAGCTCCGTTTGTGATGGCACTTGATAATCCAAAGTCTTGGCTATTTCCAATAAGCTGCTGCAAATAAACTCACTGTTTCCAATAAGCTGTTGTAAATAAACTCAAAGCTGCTGCTAATAAAGTCCAAAGCTGCTTCAGCTCATCTGTGTTCCCACCGGAATGCACACTTCCAGTTTCCTGTTTGCGAACGTTCCAACTTCCAAGACTGCTGACCTTGCTGTCCAATCCCCTTCCAGTCTATGCAGTTAGCACCACATAGACTTCTGGGGCATTAGCAGTCTGCTGCCTTCTTTCTGAATCGGGACTGGTATGGCAGCAGTCCGGATTCAATTTCTATTGAGAAGTTATAGGATTGTCTGATTGTACCATTGTGGTTCACAGCTTGGGGGGCTGCAGTCCTGCAGTCTGATATCACGAGCTGCCACTGCTGGAAAATATGTTCATCTAACACAATTATTTAAATCTGATAAAGACTTCATCAGACTTTTGGATGGCATAAAAAGTGAATTTTCATTTATATATATATATATATATATATATATATATATATATATATATATATATTCTAAGTTTTATTTCCTCACAGTATAGTATGTTTTTTGGTGTTTTTTTGTTTTTTACTTCAAGAAGCGTACTGCGCATTCAAGTTTTTATAGTTAGAATGTAGTAATGGACCATTTCTTCTATCAGTCTACATACATGGAGTCATGTATATGAACTCAGCTTTATGTGAAAATGCAAATGACTTATCATGATGTCCATTGCCTGTACACAAATCTACTGTTGCGTTCTTGTGGATAACTCTCCCCTTATAGCAAGTCAGGTAAAGATGCCTTCTTGTGTAGACCTTACACTTTTGGGTTAATATCATGTTATCGAAAGCCAATAACGTCAAATGCCACAATGTCGAACACTATGCATCGAACGCTAAAAATAGCGAAGCTGCAGAACATCGAATTCTTTCTTAGGGAAAGAATTTGGTTGTCCGTTTCTGTGGCTTCACTATTTTTAGCACTGTGGTGGAAAGTTACGGGGGTTCAGGTAAGTGTGTGATTGTGTGGACGTTAGGTTTAGGGCATGGGTTTCATGAGTTAGGGTTAAGGCGCTGGTGAGGTGAATGTGCGATAGTGACAGAGTTTATGGTTAGGGGCGGGTTCAGTGAGTTAGGGTTAGGGCGCGGGTAAGGTGAATGTGCGATAGTAACGGACCATAGGATTAGGGTTGGGTTAAGGTAAGTGGATAGATAGTAGTGTTTGTATGGTTTAGTGTAGGGTTAGATGTATGATTTTAAGTGTAAGTTTGTGGATTGCTGTTTATTTGGTGTGCCTGTGTTGTGTGAATGTGTTTTGGAATAGCAAATCTTTTCCCTGGGAAAAAATTTGCTGTTCTGAATGTTCGATATTGTGTGCTTTAGACTATTTAGGTTTGATTAAATGGTGTTCGGTGTTTTCGGCTTTCGATGACATGATATAAAAGCACACTTTTAGTATTTAAGATCTGACACTACACAGAATTATCAGAAATCTTCAGCCTTAAACCTTAACTTTCAAGAAGAAGGGAATTATCTGCCTTTTCTATCTGCTGTGAGTAATATGAGCTATTATTCTGACACCTTTGAAAGAGCAGAAAATATACTTTCCGTTCTCTGCGGAATTGTCCTTATATACTCAATAGCCTACAGTTTTCTGATGGCCAAGCCTGAACAGCTCTATAAAGGTGAAAGCAATGTCTTATTGGCCTTCCACGAACATCATAAGCATATAATAATTTGACATTCTACATTTGTAGGACTGTCCTGAGCATCTTTGGTGTTGCATCCACTCTGACAATATGGGACATTTTGATGAAAACGTGTTTTATGCCATAGTAGCTGTTCATGCTAATTGGCCAGAAAGTACTACTGAGAGTGCCATACAGAGACTATGTGCAGTCAATTTGGTCTGTCTAAATAGTCACTGAGTGACACTAGATAACATTTTGTTTACAGATGTTTATTAGATATATTAAACTTAATGGCATGCAGAAATGACTTCTGCTGTATATCATGCTGCAAGAAATGGTTTAATTGATGCTTTTTCAGAGTATGAAACAAGCGTCTAAGCTACTCATAGGTTCATAGGTGATTACTAGGCTAATGGCCCTGGAGCCAATACAAGCCTAGCCCAGGAATATTCCCAGTCATCCTGTTGCCAGACATTAGTTCCCTGTTCCCCTATCGAGCAAGGCTTTGAAGTGATTCCTGGGGTGAATTTCCTGTTACCCATCCACTCATCAAGATTTTTCTTGATGAGGGCTAGTGAAGTGCTCTGCTTGACATGAATGGTGAGTCTATTCCAGAGCAGGGGAAGTCTCTGGGTTAGGAACCTGTCCCTCCAGCAGGTTCTGTTTATTGTGGTGATGAGGTTGAGGTCTTTGGAATGAGTGGTGCAGAGGGATTGAGCCTTTTTCAGATGAAGCATGTCTAGTAACACTGGTCAGACATGGCTTTGTATGCCAAGCAGAGATCGCCTCTAAGTAGGTGATATGAGATGGAGTAAAACTGCAGTTTTTTGAGTCTGTCTGTATAGGGCATGTGTTTGAGTCCTAGGATCCTCTTTGTGAGGATTTTTTGTGGCCTCTCCAGTTGTGGTAGGTGTCTAGTGAGGAATGGGGCACTGTACTCTATAATAGGTCTAATGAGGGATGAGTAGAGAGGATTTATGACTTCTTTCTTCCTGGGTGAGAAACCTTTTGTAATGAGGTGTGCCACATAGAAGGACTTTCTAATGACAATGGCAACATAGTTGTCAAAAGAGTGGTTGCTATCTACCTGTGATCCTAGGTCTCTTATTACACCTTGGGAGTTGAGTGAGTTACCATCTATGTGATAGTTTGTGGACAAAATGTTTTTCCTGAAGGGGATGATGATGTGCTTTTTAGCATTGAGCTTAAGACCATGATTCTGGCACCAGTCGTTGGTCTCTGTGAGGCCTTTTTGTAGCATGTCTACATCAGCTTGAGAATCAATAATAGCTCTCAGTTTGCAGTCATCCACAAATGTGGTTAACCAGAGTCCCTTGGTGTTGGCCTGAACTTCAGGGAAGTAGATACCAAACAGGAGAGGTGGCAGAACAGATCCTTGTGGGACTCCACTTGTAACTGCCTGGTAGTCGTATTTGGAGTTCGCTACTTTCACCGTGTGGATTCTGTCCAAGAGTCAGCTGGTGAACCATCTTATGATGCAGGGGTTATTGGCTAGGTTAGTGATTCTATTAATGATCCCTGAGTGGGGGATGGTGTCAAAGGCCTTGGCTGGAACGAGGTAGGCTGTATGGACTACCTTGCCTTCATTGATCGCTCTGGTGACAGATTCAAAGAAGTCTATCAGATTGAGCAGACATGATCTGCCCTCCACAAGACCAAACTGCTAGGGGTCCAGGGTTTGAAGGTTCCCTATATCCCTATTTATAAGGTATAAAATGATGCACTCCATGGCCATACAGATCAAGCTCATCAGGCTGATGGGTAGTAGTTCTCAGGGTCAGTGGTCACTCTCCCTTTGTGTAGTGGGATAACAATGGTGGTGCGCTATTTGGTAGGAATAAATTCTGAAGTGAGGCTGTGGTCGAACATGGCATTCAGGTGTGGTGCCAGTACCCTTTTTAATTCATGTAGAACACCTCCAGGTATATTATCAGGTCCCACAGAAGCCATAGTTTTGGCTTTGGACAGTGCTGCTTCTACCTGTCCAGCCATGATATTAGGGATTTGGCATTCCTCGGGTATTGGGATGGGCCCTATAGGGGGTGAAGGGAAGGTAAAGTTTGCACTAAACCTGTTGGCCATGATATTGGCAATATCTGTTGGTTCAGTATATGTGGTATCATTGTGCAGTAGCTCAGAGCACATCTGTGTATTGTTGTGCAGATTCTTGACATAGCTAAAGAATGCCTTGTGGTTATCTTTAGTATCTGTAGCAATTTTGTTTTTGTAACTAGCTTTGGAGGATTTGATGAGGGATCTCAGTTTTTTGCTGAGACATACAAGGAAATTTTTCCAGACTTGGGACTTTATCCTTTTCTGCAACAGCTTTTTCCTTCTGTTGTAGAGTTTGTTAATGGCAGGGGAGCATCAGATTGGCTTCCTTTTTTGAAGGTCAGGACCTTGGTTCTGTTTGGTATAACCTGATCAATGCATTTGTGTAAATGCTCGTACAGTGCCTTGGTGTATAACTCAGCAGCCATACATCCATTTTCCATTTGCATGGATCACATGAAGTTTGACACTTCTGTCTTTAGAAGCTCAAAATTGGCTCTGTAGAAATTCTTCGGTTTCCTTCATGGGGGTGAGAGTGGGATTTGGTTATCGACTGTAATTAACTTATTGTCATATCTTACCAAGGAGGCGTTGATTACTGGTGAACAGCAGCGGTCCAAAAAAACTCAGTAGGAAAAAAACACTTTAATGCAAACAGCAGAGCTTTCGGATACAATCCTTCATCAATACTAAAATACAATAGTTCTTACTCTTTATATATGGTCTAAACAGGTCATATGACCGACAGCCAGAAAATCACATGACCTGATATATAAACACATAAACATGGGATAAATATGCATAAAAATAAACTGTATAAAAATGTATAATATATATATATATATATATATATATATATATATATATATATATATATATATATATATATATATATATATATATATATATAAAAGATATATATAGCATGAAAACATACTAAATATAAATGTGTGTATCAATAG
Organism: Protopterus annectens; assembly: GCF_019279795.1. Taxonomy (NCBI): domain Eukaryota; kingdom Metazoa; phylum Chordata; order Ceratodontiformes; family Protopteridae; genus Protopterus; species Protopterus annectens. The sequence goes on from NC_056728.1 coordinate 1,959,276,434, forward strand.
CATATGTATGATTAAAAATGTATATACATATATAATTATCATTGTTAAATTCACATATCATAATCTAGAGCTACTAAGTTTAACCAAAACTGGTTTAAGGCTAACCATACTATTTAGGCCAGGTGCAGAATCACTTGCCAGTCTCAAGATCCACCCATATTGTTTGATTTCCAAGTTATTATTTGTATCCCCACCTCTAGGGGAGGGCCAGACACAATCTATAACCCTAAACTTAAAGTAATGTTGCTGTCCACACTCCAGTCTGTGTCTATAAAGGGCATTGCTGTCTACGCATCTCCTGATTTCAGATTTGTGTTCTGTAATCCTTTCCTTAAATTTACGTGTAGTTTTGCCTACGTAGAACGACTCGCAGGCTACACAAGTGGCCAAATAAACCACGTGCGTTGTTACACAGGTTGCTGTTATGTTAAACCTAAACATCATCCTATTCACTGGATGTTCGAATACATCTGTCTCCTCATCAGCAATACCATCACAACACGAACAATTATAACATTTACGTGTACCATGATTTCCAGAAAAAGGTACATTATTATTAGTAGGAAAATCTTTGTAGCACAAAGAGCTCTTAAGGGTTCTCATATTCCTATAGGCAAAGTAAGGTTTACTACCTAATATTTCCTTCAACTCATTAGAGGACATTAAAATTAACCAATTCTTAGATACTATATATTTAATAGAAGGAGATCTCATACTAAAAGAGGTCACATATCTAATTGCTGTTTTATCTAAACTAGGTGAACTGCTATCCCCCACATCTAAAGTGTTTGTGAGAAAAACTGGCCCCAACACCGTCTTTCTGTCCTCTAATACTTTCCTTTTCTCATCAGACAATAAAGTGCTATCATATCCACTGAAGGCAAAATCTGCTATCATATCATCCAGCTGTTTTCCAAAGCACAGGTCATCGGTGTTAAACCTACTCAGTCTACATAACTGAGACCTTACAGTGCTTCTAAAAATATGTGGTGCATGCATACTACTAGCATGTGTATACCTTCCCGCGCAAACATCTTTCCTATGTAAATTGGTCTGCATAAGGTCTCCTTCAAGTGTCAAATTAATATCCAAGAAAGTAATATCAGTTTCTGAATAACACATTTTAAACTTTAAAAAAGAAGATGCTGAATTTAGATAGATCATAAATTCATTCAGATCTACCAATGTGCCTTCCCACAATAGAAAGCAATCATCCACAAAACGCTGAAAAAACTTAATATTGTGTCTATACAAATTAGTATCAGTAAATATATGTTTCCTTTCCCACTGGTATAGTACCAGATTGGCATACGTGTTGGCTACAGAAGTACCCATAGCGACGCCCGTAAGCTGGAGGTACAGGGAATCGTCAGAGAAAAAAACATTATTTTTCAATATAACATCCATAAGAGTACATATATTTTCAATTTTACCAAAATCTGGATTGGGACATGATGCCAAAAATTCCCTTAGTAAGTCTATACCAGCATCAATCGGAATGACCGTAAACAAAGATACAATGTCCAATGTAGCCAAATAATACCTCTTGACGGCCAGGTCTTGCTTTCCTACACTATACCAAACTTTCAGTTTTTGGACAAAATCAGTAGTGTCACGTAAGATAGAATTACATTCAATAAGATATGGTTTAACCTGTCCATGCAGATAAATGGATATGGGCTCAGTCACCCAACCAGCACCTGAGACGATGGGTCTCATGGGTGGATCAGTCAAGCATTTGTGAATTTTGGGGATGCCATAAAGTTGTGGAGTAACAGGGCAAGGAACAGTCAAGTAATTAAATAGATCTATATCTATATCACCATGCAGTTGTAGCTCATAAATAACCATGTTCACATACGCAATGCATTTTTTTACATCCATACAAGAAATACATTTAAATGCAACATCATCTAGAAGCAAAAGCGATATGGCTGAAATATATTTAGCCCTCTCCATAAGCACCACTGCTCCCCCCTTGTCAGCTTGCTTTATTACAATATTTGAGTTAGACTGTAGTTCCTTAAATGCTTTAAATTCTTCAAATGTCAGGTTGTAACGTTTTTTACTACTATTCCTAACAGCACCATTATACAAGTTTCTAATTTTAAGTTCACATAAGTCGTGGAATGCCTTGACAACTGGTACATTAAGCGGAATGAAAGTACTTAAACGTTTACAACTTCCAACTATTGTTTGAGTGTTACCAAATAGGAGCTTTAGATTCAACAGTCTAGTAAATTTCTTCAAATCTGTCAATGCTGAAACTAAATCATCCCCACATGAGGGGAGGAACAGCAGCGGTCCCCCATGTTTTGAATGACCAGGTTGAGTATGTTTCTACCTCTGGTAGGGTTGAGAATGAGTTGGTCCAGGGAGTTGGAATCAATGATTTCCAGAAATCATTGGGCAAATGAGTTGGAACAGGAGTATTTTTTCCAGCTAATGGAGGGGTAGTTAAAGTCTCCCAGTATAAGGGTATTAGGTTGAACCTTAATGCTTTCTAGGGTGTTCAGGAATGTAGAGTGGGCATCATGGGACATTCTGGATGATCTATAGCAGGCTACAACCTGTATTGCAGTTTTATCCAGTGTTAGTTGCACCTGAAGTATCTCTGATGCATTATGCTGGGTGACTAATCTGGAGGTGTGCATATCCTTTATGAAGATGGATACACTACTGCCATTAGGGCCTCGGTCCACACCTCCTTTAGAGCTTTGGTCCAGATTTAGGGGCCGAAAGGTGTGGTATGCATTGTAGCCTGGTAGCACTGGAGTGCTCTCCAGAGTCTTGAAACAGGTTTCTGTTACTGCACAGAGGTCAATGTTCTCGTTTAAGAAGTGACTCGAGCAAGTGCATTTTGAGATTTAGACTTCCAGCATTAAGTGGCATAACCCTCAGGTTGTGTTTGCTTGCAGTAGTTATGGTGTTAAATTTGTCTTCAGGGGATTGCCTGAAAAAGGCACTATAGGGGTAACAAGGCCCTTGGCCAGTATCCGCAATCCCAGGGGTAACAGATGCAGGCCATTTCTGGTAAAGCATCGAGGTCTGTCATTCATGTCATCCCAGGCAGACAGATACTGGATCCCCTTTGAATGATACCAGAAAATTATCCAATTGTTAAAGTCAATCATTTTCTGCTTGTACTGTGGTATCATTCTAGGCGAAGGTAGGATGCTACTCAGGGCTAGAGTCATACCTGCCTGGGCTACATGATCCGAGAGCTCCTCCATGTCTCTTTTCATGTAGTGCATGGAGGTACATCTTAGGTCATTCACACCAACATGAACAATGACAAAGTCATATTTGTACTTGTTTTCGAGAGACCCAAGTGCATGCGTTGCTCAAGGCCATGAGGCCTATTCAAAAGTATATGCATTTTTTGATGTCATACCAAATCAAACCTCCTGTTACTACCAAGTTATATTTACCCTTGGTATGATGGAAAGGCAATTATATAATTGCTTTTTCACAGGGAAGCCAGCAATATCCCAACAAGAAGTAATACACTAGCATTAACCTTTAGACTGCAAATGAGCAAAGCATAACTAATGACTGTTAGTTCTGGTCAGTCAGTTCTGGCTTGGAGTTATAATCCAGGAGCATCAGAGGATACCTAACACCTTTACTGAAAATCAGGCCTGTCTCATAAATAATACTGATAGAAGGTGATGTAGCATAACTTGCTCTCTGGTAGGTATCATAGGCATAATTGTTATGGTGTTTAACTCACATGTACACGGTACGTGGTTTGATTACATCATTTAGACAATGTCTGGTTGTTGGCCAAGCTTGTAACAGTTTACAGACTGATTGTCTAGTATTTATCTATAAGTTTGGGGGCTCACATAATGGTTTACCTGGTTTCTGGGGTGACTACTATTTCATCAGTATTTCAAAAGTTTTATTAGGCAGAAACAGTATACATGATCAGATGCAAAGAAAACTTGTTTAAACATCAAGATAGGGGGGCAAACTTTGAAATGTTTGGCATAATGGTTAAGATCTTCACATCATAAACACAAAACACATGGTTTGATTTTGACATCAAGCTATTGGCTAGACTTAAAATGGCCCTTCAAGGCAGTCAGCCTAGTATTCACCAATGAACTTGTGAGTTGTGGTATTGAGTCATTGAGGAATTTAAATCAGTGAGGCAAGCAAATCATTTTTCAAACACTTGCTAGTGAATTCAAAACAGCTTCAGTACTTTTCCAAAGTAAAGCAAGAGTTGTAGCTTCAAGTATTTCACCAAATTTGGAAGATAGTGGAGGATAATCTTAAATCTGAGCTTCATATGCAAACTTCAGTAAGAAAAACTCATTAAAATCTAGGAATGCCAAAAACATTTTCACTGATGAAACTAAAGTTACACTTGCCACTACTTATCTCCTCCACACACTTCTTCATGGTGCTCCTTACTAACCTTCAGGTATCACAAAAATCAAAACTTGAGCAATGCTATAACAAAGATGCTAAATTTGCATCTAATAATTCTTTCAGAACCCACCACTGTATAGCACTAAAAAAAATAAACTGGATAGAACTACCACATCAACTAACAAATACACTGCTTCTTACCACCTATAAAATTATCCTGCATCTATTTGCCTGTCCAGCACTAAATAACATTCTACACAGCTATGTTCCTAGTCTGTCATTATGTTCCAGTGACCAAAAACTCCTGTCTGTCCAAAAAGCTATCAGATCTGATGGGCACTGTCTTTACTCCTACCATGTTGCTAAGACCTGGAACTCTTTATCTCTATCCATCAGGTCAATACTCTCCCTCCAGTTCTTCAGAACTATTCTGAAAGACTTTTTAGCCAAAAGCTGGCTCTGTTCTTGCTCAATCCCAGGATAAACTCTATCCCTAAATGTGGACAAGTACGTATTCATACCTTACATCTTACTCTCCCCCTTCACTTTCCTCCTTACGTCTATCAATTTCTCTCCTGGGCTTTCTCTCTAAATATAACATAAACTCACTTTTCTCTTACTTTGTATTGCAATGCCTGTTTTATTATAATAACTTACCTTGTGTTTCTCTATAAACTGGCTAAAATGTCTCTAACTATTAAATCATTGACATTTAACTCGTATCTAGTCTTAACCAATGTTTTCATATTATATCTAATTTGGTATAATTATTTAAACTGTATTTGTTTTTTGTATTATTTAAAAAATATATAAAATTAATGTTTTTAAAATGTTTTGTTATATTTTGGAGCTTTTCTCTGCAAGCCTCCCCTGAAAACTGGATCTTACCCAGTTGGACTTTACTAGTAATTAAATGTCAATAAATAAATAAATACATTTAGAAAAGTATTTTGATAGAGTTTCAATGCTCATTGTCAAGATGTTTCTGAAAAACTGGAAAATACTGTTGAAATACACAGCAATTTCTAAATCTTGAGCTTCTCAATTCAAACAAACAAACAGTTCCCAGTCTTGGTTTCCTAGCTGGATATTTAATTTGCTGCAGCTGCCTGAAATTAACTGCAAAGGTAAATTCTGTGATCCTATAGAACCACAGTGTGTTTCAGTTTTTTTCTTAATTTTCTTCTAGTATAGCTCTAGAAACTAACAGCATAAGTTATTATCTATATAAGGAAGAGCTGATAAGTGAACAACCATGCACTTTACTTAGACTGTAGCAAGTTCCAAAGCAAGATGTAGCCACGTGACATCCCACAAGCACATTGATTTAGGATTATTTGAATACACATTGCACTATACATTGTAAGTACTACTGGAAATGGTACTAGCCCAGCAGTATGTGAAGGCATTATCTATAGTTATGTGCCTTCTACCCCAGGCTCATCTTTGTCTTGTAACCCTGTAGAAAATTACACATTCTTAGCTATATTAGCCAGGGTTTCTGTGTTTATTAGCAGTAATACATAGCTTGTTATAGAAAATTCCCTGAAGTTAGTCACAATCCATTTCTTTTTTTTTGGTCACCTTTGTACTATAGTATTACATTTCTATCCTCCAGTGCCCCATCTTAGGTCTACCAACCAACATCCTGCCCCCCTGACTTAAGCACATCCTGGGAGGCTTGGCTTTCTGTCCAATGTTTTTTTTTTGTATTATATTGCTTACCCACTTTCCCCACCCCCCACACTTGTTGGTCATATCCAATGAAATTCCCTTAGTCTGACTATGCCTTCTTTTATGAAGCATCACCAATGAATGCCTTCCCTTCAAATGGGCATGCCCATCCCTCCATATCTATGCGTCAGTCGCTCAAGCTGCTAATTGAACATGGGTCATTTATGCTTTATTTAGGACTTTATCCCTGTATGCCACCAGAGCAGCTTTTCACTCTCCATTTTGATAAAGAAGGCCTCCTCAATTTTTGCATTTATAGTTGGTTACCAATTTGCTTTTGTTGCTGAGTAAATCCCCATAATTACACCAGGAAGTGAGAAGTCTACTTACAGGCACTGCCCTTTAAATGGAAAATATGTGTACATTTTAATATGTTATATAAGTTACACAACATTGGTTTTAGTGTAACTGGTCTGCTTAGACGCTGAGATTTTCCAGACATTTTGGGATTTTGCTGGATGTGTTTGATACTGCAGTCAGTAAGTATTTCCTTGAATAGTCACACCATATTTCCATGTTTTTATCCTGAAAAAATAAAACTATTATCTACCGTGTTTTACCTGAAATTAATAATTTTAACTTTATTTTTTAAAAAAATTCAGGCTCATGAATTTTATAAGTAAACCAACCATAAGGTAAAAAGCCACATTTTCAAAAATTAATAGCACCAGATATGACAACCCCAAATGATCAAAAATGTAATTTAGCATTAGTTTTGAAATGCCAGTGATATAAAGTGATTATAAGAAAAATGAACACTCGCACACCTAAGCAGTATTATTTTTTTATCATTCTCATCCAGATCAAGTCATTACTGATTCATCTCCCTCACTTAATTTTACCTCATTGCCACATATCACAACAGGTCTGACGTTTATATTCCTTCATCTACTGTAAGAGGGATTCTTCATTCATATCTAGGTGAGAGATGAAGCCTAGGCTTATATATAGATTTTAATAAGATAATGGTTTCTGCTGGCTCACTACATTTTTTTTCTGTTACATTCTGCAAAGAAGGTGAAAATAAAGTATTACAAGAACAGTCCTTCCAAAGTCCCAAAGCCTTAAGGTTAATAACTATCGATCCATACACTCCTTATAATCTCTTTCAAGGATATAATAAGTAAAAATAAAACAATTAGTTTAGTAACTTAAAATGTCAGTATCCACACTGATGAGAATATACATCACTGTCTCTCTTTCACCATTGACATCCAGTTGTATAAATGCCACCTTGTTTTTGCACCATTTGTGCTAATAAATCAATAGTTATTACTACATCAGCATTTGGGTAGACAGATAAATACTGACTGAATGAAAGGCTGTCCTAAAACTCAAGCTGCACTTTGTAGAGACTCACCTATTTCAGAGCCCCAAGATATTCCTACTTTTCTGCCTGAAAAGTACTATACCAGTTAATAAGATAGCAATAAAGCTGGTTATAATGATAATGTAGTGTTTCGTATGTGACGCTGTGTACAAAAACAGAGTTTGGAAAAGTGCATAGACTTCTGAGTGCCAGAGTGTGCTCCTATCTAAGTATGCTGGACAAATTCCATCTGCTGACCACAGATTTTGTTCAGTTTACAGTTATTGATTTCACCCTGATTTAGGAGTGCAGAAAGACTGTCTACCAGCCTGCTTTTAATGGAATACTATCACTGCATGTTTTTCCTTACTCAGGAGAAAAAACATTCACTTCTATGATGCAGTACCTGTACCGAACTCATTCTCTGACATCAAAGATATGAGCTTTTTATTAAATGCCCATTAAGCAAGCTTTGTTCTTGTTGAAATGCTTTTGTGACACAGATGTTGCCCTTTTTGATGGGGAAGCTATTACAAAGCTAATAAAAAGGTTACTGGCTTTTGAAGAGGAAAATAATACAGTCTCAGTTTTCAAGTAGTAGGGCTACAGGTTATATGATCATGGTGAGCTGTTAATGAAAATGAATGTCATTATGTACAGGAAACTCAGGCTTAAAAGTCTGCCAGAATTGTTTACAACTGTCATAATTGTAAGTGAAAGTATTCAGTCTGATGTATAATAAAACATTATGATTTATGACTTTCTGTTGAATATACTCTTCACCATGGTTGGTGTTTTTGCAGTAAGATCCCTATTTTTGCATTGCTTGTAATTTATAGGAGGTATTGTTTTAACAAAGCCTTACTTAAACCTGGAGTAAGTAACAAGTATTGTGCTAGAAAAGCAATTAGGCATCATTTGTGCCATAGTATGACTAACATTCCTTAATAATGTTGAAAGTAGGATTTATTTCATATAGTAAAGCAGATCAAAGGTGTCCATAATAGTCTGTTAACAAGGCGGGTCATGGAGAGCATTGCAGATGGGATTTAATTCAGAAAGTCTGGCTGACCTAGAGCAGAGTGCTGCATTTATGGGTGGGTTTGACACAGTGGGATTTCACTGGAAACAGTCCTTGTATCCTGGAATTAGGTTGTAACTAGTGATAGCAGTGATTCAATGTGTATAGAAATGAAAATGTACTGACTTGTTGAACGTATCATAATGCTGTGATACAGACATGCTCAGGAACCTGTGGAAAAATGAATAAATGGGAGATACTTGACCTATGCAATTATACATTAGAATATGCATACAGTCTGCAGTGCTCTATTTATCCCTAAGCTCCAAAGTAAAGGTTTGGTACCATGCACACATGGGCTATACTAGGCAGTATTCAGAGAAAATACTTTCAAAGTGTTATTAAGGCTTCACAAGGGACTACTACTAGTGCTATGATGATAAAATGCAGTTCAGAGACATGACAAAATCACATTGAGCAAAATTCATTAGCAGCTTATTTCCATGTCTCTAAGCTGAACATTATACACTTAGAAGTAACAATTATAAAGGTCTTCAACCAATCTAATGCGATGTTGTAACACAAGTAACTGCAAGTGTATATGTACGCACACGTAGACACACGGACACAGATATAGACACACAGACTTATACACACACACACACACACACACACACACACACACACACACACACACACACACACACACACACACACACACACACACACACACACACACACACACACACACACACACACACACACACACACACACACACACACACACACACACACACACACACACACACACACACATACACAAGTACACACTCACACATACAGTACAAGCACACACACACACACACACACACACACACACACACACACACACACACACACACACACACACACACATGTATAGCACACATATACAAAGATACAGCTTCATTCCTCTAATACACATTAATTGGTTTACATTGTCAGTAGACCATGTACATTTGTATTGCTCTGCTCAGACGACAGGATAATAGAGTATTTCTTGGAATCAGTCTTCCATTCCTTCCCATCCTTACTTGCTACAATAGAGTTGCAGCAACCTTTGAATTTCTCCTGGTTACTGTACTGAACATTCTTACAAGAAGCAAGATTGCACGGTGGGTTATGCACTTCTAAATTCAAGACAATGTGTAAGATATGTGCACCCTTACCCAAATATATGCACATATTCAAACAAAGAGGCAAAAATACATACATGCATGCAACTTATTACCCCATACATAAATGTTTAGGTGTAGAAGGGCATAGAGGTCTGTATACAAATTCATACAGCCATATAAGGCTATACTAAATGTAAACATATCAGTTTCAGTCCAGTCATGCTTGTAGGTATCTATCATTGCAGTGTGCACGTGGTCACCATCTGCATGCCATTGAACTTCACAGAAGAAGCAATGTCCATTACAAACTGCATTGGGCAAGATATAATATAATGGCCATGTTAAAGATTACCACAGTGTATGATGATTGTAATGTACACATGAAAAAACATTACATGCCAGCATCAACATGATATACTGTGTCTTCCTTCCACCTGTAGGACTAATAGCATTTTGGAAGTGCGATTCTTCTGTCCTGTAGCCTCAGTGCCCTGTGTACTGTGTACATGCCTGATAACTGCAAGACATCAAGTCCATAACCTTAGTAATTGTAGGACAACAAATACAGTGCCTTACTGCTTCTTAGTGTTACCTGTAAAACAGAGTAATTGCAATTGCAGAACTTAAGCCCTTGTATACCAAGTATGCTCGTTGCACTGTGCACACACCTGCCTGATGTAGAACACCAAACAAATTACACTAGTAGCCATAGAATAATAATGGAGTGTCTTACTGCTTCATATGTGTTACAATTGTTTTTGATGGTTTATTTTTAAAGAATTTTATTCAGAACTACAAGAGACATTCTACAACTGCAACAGTACAGTTTACATCAACTCACACTGTCCTGAGTTTCTTTTTATACCTAGTCACATAATCTGCATACATCAATTATTATTTTTTTTATTTCTACCATTCCCTATAAACTCTTTATGTTTTAAAATTCCCTCCCATGCAAAACATTCATCTTTGTTGCTCTCCTGAAAATTCTCATCTTTTCTTCATTTCTTTATCCTATTCATAACAATCTGTAAGATATCCTGACTCTAAAAAGCAAAATATACTGCTACCTTTCACACTAGGCTAATGATTAGTTTTAATGTTACTTTAAGGAGCTCTTGCAAACATACTGCAATAAATAATCTATATTGAAATGTTTGACTTTCTAAGTTTATCAATTAAATGAGGCTTTACTCTCACAGACAACTTATGAACTATTCTCTTTCCCTGACCATAACAAAAGTACCACACCCCTTGAAGAAAGATTTTGCCTTCACCTTCAATTCCACTCACACAGAGTGAGGGTAGAAAAAATAGAATTTACTTGGCTTTATTGCTAACAAATTTATATCATATGCTGAGCTCTTCCTGCTTTATATCTTCTTATAATACAGTTTGATTCTCTTGCCTGCAAATTATAGTCCTATCCTGAGTTGTTCCTGTTTGGTGTCTTCTTCTCAAAATGAAGCTAGTGTGTAAACTATAAATACACTCCTGTCCCCTCTTGAGAATGTCAGTTCTACATTCAAAAAGATAAGCTGAATGAGTACTTCTTTCAATCATCATATGCTGTCATTAAGACCTCCATTAGTTTGAGCTGGACTGCAGCTAATGTTTGGCCTCTTTCCTGAAATGATTCTCTCATTCAACACAATCTACACACCTGCTGTCACTCATTCATTCATTCCTCATCATCACTGTCCACCATAATTCTCAACCTGTTAGAGCAAAAGATCTGGATGAAGACATAGACAATGGGGTGACAAAGGTCAAACAATAGGGACAATTTTTAAATATTGCACTTACAAACTTAACAAAAGTTGATAAATTAACAGATGTTGAATTAGCATGAATTTTCTGAAGGGTATGAAGTCTGAAAATCGAATGCCTTTCATTATATTCTGACTTGGATCATCAATGATTTACGAATAATTTGCTAGAAATCCACAATTTTACGAGAAACTGAACAAAAAATATGAGGCAAAAATATGAACAGTTGAAATCAGACACGGGATGAGAAGAATGGGAGGAGTGCATAAACCCCAACTCTCTCAGATAATCGTGAAAGTTCTTATCTAATATATAAGCCATTAAGCAGATCAGCGGCCATACAACTCATCAACATCACAATACTGATGTCATTTAGACATGACCTTATCTTTTTGATTTATACCATGTTTTCTAAGTGGCCTTGACCTTTGAAATGTCAGACTAGTTACATCCTCCCTGGAAGTAATGTATATATCTATGGGTGTCAGAATCCAGATAAAATGGAGAGTATGCCGACACCTGTCTGACTGGTACCATTTGATCGATGTAAACAGATGGTCAACATGTGTGTGATAGTATGATATCAACAGTCCCTAGGTAGAAGAATATTCCCTTTTCCCAGGGATTGTGTGATCTTGGAGTTAGTATATACAATTAATAAGGGGTGTGGGGTGCAAGGGTATCTTGACATCCTGCAGAATCACTTATTATTAATTTAGTCTGCTACTGGGTAAAATCTAGAGCATGCACAGAATTGTGATTTCAATGTTATGACATCAAACTACTTGCTACAGGAGAACTTTCTGTTCCATCAAGTGCCCAACATCTATATATATATATATATATATATATATATATATATATATATATATATATGTATATAGGTTCATAGGTTCATAGGTTCATACTAGGCTATCTGCCCAAGGGCATTTACAAGCCTAGCCCATAGTTTTGTGGCTTACGCCACCCTCTTAGTATGGGGAACTATACCCATTATTTTGCTGTGCCTCTGTTGAGCAGTGACACTGAGGTAATCCCTGGGGTATATCTGCGATCTCCCATCCATTGGTCAAGATTTTTCTTGAACAAGGCCAGCGAGGTGCTCTGCCTCACATATACCGGGATTTTATTCCACAGCATAGGGAGTCTTTGGGTGATGAATCTATCCCTCCAGCGTGTCCTATTAATATATATATATATATAGATATATATATAGATAGATGGGTCTGTTCCACATTACTGAAAACTCAATATACTGAAATTCATTTTACTGAGACCACAAAACATAATTTTTTAAATACTGAAAACTCTTTTTACTGAGTCTCATTATACTGAAAGCTTACAATGCTGAATTTCAAAATACCGAATTTTAAGCCATAGACATGCACAATTACAACTTCAATGACTAATTTTATCCAAAACCTAAAAACTACTTAATTACCTTCTTAACAGAAACTAAAACCAAACTAAGTGGGGGGCTGTGCCCCCACACCCCCCAACTATATACTAACTCTGGGATCGTACTACAGTGGGCAAAAGGGCATATACCTTTTACTTACCTTACAGTACTATAAACACTGCCACTACTGCCAGGAGTGCATGAAGCATCCACCATATTACTTTAGATTCTTCCCATAAAAATGTAAAGAGACATACCGACATTTAGAAACACCGTAACACTATCCATGATATCAGTATTCTGACAGTTGGTGCTTTAAGCTACATTAATGTTTTTTTTTTTTTATCACGAGCAAGTCACTGGTGATGGGAAACACACATCACATCTATGGCTTAAAATGAATTTCAGTATTTTGAGATTTCAGTCATGTGAAGTAGATCCATATATATATATATATATATATATATATATATATATATATATATATATATATATATATATATATATATATATAGATAGATATATATCTAGAGAGAGAGAGAGAGAGAGGGATGTATAGATAGATAGATAGATAGATAGACAGATGGATGTATGGTTACTCTTTCTCATAAGTGCCACATGATTTTTAACTCAACAACTCAAGCAGATGGGACTTCAGTTTAACATTCCATCCAAAGGACTATAAAACTTGTATGCCGAAATACTGTGTCAGTAAGGAAAAATAAATCCTAGCCCTTTTTATAAGGATATAACACACAGCCTTCTGATCTTCCCAATATCAAAGCTAATTCTGTTTCCTGCTGAGCCAATGGCATTCATTGCAAGCCTCAAACACAAAGTAAACACAGCAGTTTGAATTAGGGTACACAGTATGACATTCCAATAATAAATAAAGTACCTGCACTGCAGTGACACTCAAACAAGAAAGGCAATAGAAGTTGCACATAGAACACAAAAAAGACAAGCAAGCTTAACACTAATACATAATACGTTTTGGTATACATATACATAGAAAGTATCCTGCTACTTTACATACAGTGGTATTAGGAATAATGTGTTAGTCCAATGACAGAATAATCACTTGTAATATGATTCCTACAAACATCCACACTGAAAATGTTCTTCCTGAAGGACTTCCATGCAGTTGCAGGAAGGCAATTTGGTAAGGTCCATGTCTGATGTAAAAATAATAGTGCAACCCAAGGAAACATTTGTTTATTGATTAAGGCATTCTGTTTTTTAGTACATGGGAAACAGCATAATGAAATGACCTCATGTTAGCCGTGTGAACAGTTCTAGTTGTGATGTATATGCACATTCTGTGCAATATGAATAGAACATCCATTGCCCAACAGGTGTAACCAGATACTTCAGCGGCCTGTACGTGACTTATCTTTGACATTATATGAAAAGAGCAGTCTCAGTTTCATCAACAAGGTCGTTATTAACTAATCCATATCAAGGCAATGGTAGTAATGCATTGGTCATGTATGCCAGCAGGCAGGTGTATCAGAATGCCACACTGGATAGGTAAATATGACACCTTAATACATGTGAAGCTGTATATTTGATGATCACAGCACAAAAACCTGAAGGCAAATCAAGACACAGGAAATCCATCCTGTTATGCACTAATGCAATATTACTAGATTATACTGCATGGGCATACATTGGAAAAAAAACATCCACATAGTAGAAAGATGTCATTACACAAGACAAAGGCTTAACAGAACAATGAAAGATGAGGTCACAGGTGCATCCACAGTGATTACGGCAACAATAAGTCCATCACATTGTGTGGAAGAAATCTATAGAAGTGCATCAATGTTATGTCATAACAGTACAGGATATCATTAGAAGGCCAATCTATAATAACCTTTGCTGTGACCTGAAGTCATTGATATATAATGTTTTTTAATGTGGTTTATACTTATCTCTCAAGAAAGCAGTTGATTAAACCATGATTTAGTTGCTTATACAGTGTTCTCATCTGAAATGTTTTATTTTCTTTTTTTAAACACCTTTATTGAATTATCACTTTTGACATAGGCACATTTACATTTATATAAAAGTAATCAAACTGTATTAACAAGTTAAAATTAACAAACATTATGCTTCATATATATTACTATATATCATATAACCTAAGCAACATTACATAAATTATTCAGTTCCTGACCCTTCTTTAAAATAAGAAACATCTGTATTAAACCATTACTTGCAACATAAACAATCATGCATTTATAAAAATGAAGACAAACCACTACAACACAATCCGAGTTGCAAGCATTTTATATCACAAGCCATACTGACACACTCCCAGTTGTAAACATTTTACATAATTTATAATCTACCCAATCGTTTTCATTCAAACATTACATAGCTCATTTAAGTCCTGCCTTCTTTTAAACCTCATTCCTCCCCTGTATATATTCCACTTTCCTAATTATAAACTAAAAAAATAATAAATGCATATCATGAAGAAAGTAGAGTATAGCACACCACAGTGTTAAGGACCAAGATGTTGACAAGGCAGAATGCGGCTAGGACAACTGTGAGGTGATGTACCAGTGATTTATGTCTGGAGAAAGAGGGTCTGCATGGAGCATCAGTAAATACTTGAGAAGGGAAAGGTGGCACAGTATTCCAGCTGTTACCGCTGCTGTATGGAGAAAGTGGGCTGTACTACACTGTCACCATCTAGAGCATTTCTGCAATCAGTGCTTGAAATGATAGCTGGTGTGGTATTTGCTGTTTACAGGTTACAGTTCACCGACTGGTTAAAAGAGTGATGCCATGTCTACAATCACTTTCACGGTGTTTGGATGGGATGACAGAGGTTCCCGTCACTTACAAGGTACTAGGGTATAAATCCATGTCTGCCGATTGGTAATGAAGGTGAGATAAAGAACTCCAAACACTGCTGTTGCTATGGTGGCCATTAGAGAACATTTATTTCCATTCTACAGACTAGGGACTCTGAGTTTTCCAAGCCTGGCTATATATGAGATCAAATGATCCTTACTGGAAGGGTTTGAGAGGAAGAAGAACAAATTTATCACAGTCTTCTTTCCTTAGGGGATTGTAGTTAGTCCTGCATGAATCTGGTTTACTGCCAGAATGGGGGACCATACTCTTGCTGGGGGGGGAGGGGCATTACCAGCAGAGGCTAGCCATAGATTTGTACATTACAATTTCTTGATGCAGTCCTCTTGGCTGTCCATTAACAGATGAGCTGACCTGGAAATACATAACTGTTCTTTTTGAATACAACTTAAATATACTCTATATACCTTTAGTCTAGTGACAGTGAAGGTTTATAGACCAGGGTTATAAGTTAGAATTTTTATACAGCATGCCTGATACCCTTCCTAGACCTGGTATAAATAGTATGCAGTAAGGGTGTGGGTTAGGAAGTACCAGCAAAAGGTGTGAACTGTTTAAGAAGCAGTTAGAATATTCTGAAAGTTATGTGGTAATGTGCAACATCATTAGTGTAAGCAACGTTTATGGAAAAAGTATAAGCTGCAGAATATGAAGTAAACTAGGAACAATGAAGGACTAATATTTATGCAGAGCCCTGCTTATACTAAACAGTACTGGAACAAAAAGGCCACACTGTATTTTTTGTCAGCTTTTTAAATATAATTGTACAATTATTATTAGAAAAATATTACAGGTGAAAAATTATTACAAGAGAAATAAGGAGATGCAAATGTGATGGAGAAGAAGATAAGACTCAATACTTGCAAGTAACTGAAGGGACTGCTTTTTGTTCGTATGCTGATTTATTTATTTATTTATTTAATTATTTGCTTGCTTCTTTGATAACTTATTACTCTACAATTTTTAATCAGGCCATTTCCCACAAGACAACAATGATTTTAAGAGGAGGTCCATGCAGGAAAGCTGCAATATTTGTTAAACTACAAGAATAAAGGCATTAAAAAGTGATCTTTAAGATAATTATATTCACAGGGAAATAAGAAGTAACAGTCATGAGGAATTTGGTTGCACATTGTCAAGAATAAAGATGAAGAATTACTGCAGAGAAACAAATTCTGAATAAGGCAGAGAAAATGAAGGTTGGATTCATCACAAGCTAAACAATAAACTCAATTTATCTATTTTTTATTTGTGTTTGTCTGTTTACATGTGTGTTTGTTCATTATTTCAAACTTTTTTCACTAGCGTGCAGGCCCCTACGTATTCAGTATTATGAGTGCACACAGGGGTAGGTTGTACAATCTGAATACCCCCTCCTTAGTTGACTATGTTCCAAGATTGTTGTACCCTTATAAAGATCATTACCTCACTACAGTAACTGAAGAATTACGACTGAAATGCTGTTAAATATCTACAATCCACAGTCCAGTCAAATAATTTTGGTTACATTGCCTACTCCTGAATTACGAATACTGCTGCTAATTCATGATGGATGTCAGTACACACTTGGATGTGATTTGAAGCTGAACTGGTACGAACCACTGGAAGGAGTAATAGAAGAAAAGAGACACAATGAGTGACTCATTTGTCAGAAGTTCAGTTAGAGGATAATGGTTAACTAAAATAATAAGCAGGATGCAAAATAAGAACATGACAAGAAAGAAAAAGAGGGAGGAACTAAGGAAGCAAAATATTGCTTGACTGAATGGAGATGGAAGGTACTGAAATTATACTGTAGTAAGTTAGTGAAGAAGAACCATTACAGACAGATTCACTTATAAGGTATTCACAAGTTTTATCCAAAGTCTTTATCCTTATGGACACAGGTAGCTTATAAATGCCTGACTCTCAATGTCCTATTTGGATGCAGGACATCATTTTTCAGTAGGGGGAAATGTGGCTAGGTTTAGAAAGGCCCACCAGGTCTTTAGCCTAGAATAAGTCTATGAATCTATGAATCTAAAAGTTAACCAAGAATGATTCATTGCAGGGTATCTTTCCTGCTGTATGCCATAACATTTAAATAAGTGTGATTAATTCTCCTGTCCCAATTTAATTTTTCCAGTCTTTTGGGTTTCTAGTACCATGAAAGGAATGGACACCATTCCTAAGTCAAAGTATGATTAAAGTTCATGAAATGAGTATTGTTTTGGACTTTAATATTAGCCAAAAGTAGACTTTGCATCACCTGGCATGTGCCCTGAATTGACTCCTTCTGCAATTCATACAGAGTTACATGTATTGTAGCATATGTAAATAAGACTGCATATTCTTTTTCATGAGACCTATTGCTCCTACTACTGTTGAAACTGTCTGGCTATACTTTTTCCACATTGCCCTCATTTCTACCTACAAATCCTGGTATTTTATGACTGTGTCTCTCTGTACATAAGACACTGTAATCACTGGGTGCAACGATTTCAATGATCAATGCTACTTTTATCTTCTTTTAATGGGCTAGTGTATTTGATTTTCTCACATCTATCTTTTGAACTGTTGGTAATGGATGATCTCGTGTGATATAAACTTCAACATTTTCTATAATGCTTTGTGGCTCATGTTTCAAATGCTTTTCAGCTTCTTCAGTATTGTAATGCTTGTACAATCCACAGTGCAACAGTCTTGCCACATTATTATGCCTTTCAGTATACAGGCCCTCTGTCATTAGTGTACCACATCCAGCAACAAAATGGGTGACTTACTGAATTAAAAAATAATAAAACTCGGCTATATTCAGGAAAATAAGCTGCCGGCTCTTTTTTGAATACTGAGAACACCTTTAATACTTAAAATCCAGCATCAGAAAAAACAATAGAGTTAGCACTTTCATCTTGTTCTCATAAGCAAGACTTCTTCAGACAATTTTTAAAAGTTAATTAAACCAACTCATATATGCATAAATGAATGTCACATGATTCACTTTACATTTAAAAGGATATCCTCCACTATTAAAATCAGAATCAACAAAATTTAACACTTCTAAAATAAATCTAATGATAGGTATTAAAATCTAAAATAAACTGACAAAAGGGAAGAATGTGGTAACAAGCACTCTATATATGTATAAATAAGAAAACTCTCTATATAAATAAGAAACGGTGCTTAAAACTATGCAATTATATACTATATTTAAAAGGAAACTTTAAAACCTTTTTTATAAAACAATGAACCTACTAAATGCATTAATGGATTGTTAGTTTCATTCATCTAGTATAAATGTTAAAAAAGGCTAAAATACTGCCATGCTATAACACACTCATAGGTTGAATAAAACTTTCATGTCTGAATACTTTTTAATTTTAATATACAGGCTAGGGAAGTTTTATCATTCAAACCCGGGTATGTTATAAGAGTTTAGTCTAATTTGCCATATAAGCTCACTGAGCGCCAACAAAAGGCTCATTGGACCCCCTCTTGGGTTGTGCTGTACCTGGTCTATAGCCTTAAATGAAAAACCATGATCAAGAAATTCATGTATATGTTTGGTTAGAGCATTTTCCAACTTCGCTTTCCTAATGCTATATACATGCTCATATAATCTGTCCTTTAATTCATGAATGAATGATAAAACTTCCCTAGCCTGTGTATTAATATTAAAATTAAAAAGTATTCAGAGATGAAAGTGTTATTCAACCTATGAGTGTGTTATAGCATGGCAGTATTTTAGCCTTTTTTAACATTTATACTAGATGAATGAAAATAACAATCCATTAATGCATTTAGTAGCTTCATTGTTTTAATGTTTTCTTTTAAATACAGTATATAATTGCATTGTTTTAAGCCCCGTTTCTTATTTATATATAGAGTGCTTGTTACCACTTTCTTCCCTTTTGTCAGTTTATTTTAAATTTTAATACCTATCATTAGATTTATTTTAAAAGTGTTAAATTTTGATGATTCTGATTTTAGTAGTGGAGGATATCCTTTTAAATGTAAAGTGAATCATGTGACATTCATTTATGCATATATGAGCTGGTTTAATTAACTTTTAAAAATTGTTTGCAGAAGTCTTGCTTATGAGAGCAAGACGAAAGCGCTAACTCTATTGTTTTTTCTGATGCTGGATTTTAAGTATTAATTGTCTTCTCAGTGTTCAAAAAAGAGCAGGCCGCTTATTTTCCTGAATAAAATGGGGGACTTTTCCAGTACTGTTTTACGGAACATGAATTTGTTTGTTTGTCCCACATGTTCAAATAAATCTGTAAATCATCGTCTATGTAGCCCACTTTTCTGGGCTACTAATATTAAACTTTCATCTTTTGGATTAAATTCACTTCTCTTTAACCATTCCTGCATCCAATTCTGATTGATATGAGGTTGTTCCAGGAGGTTTCTCTACTTACAACTATATTTATGCCTTTTTCACATTTCTTGCCTCTTAATCTCATCCTTCTTTTATTTTTTCTTTTGTTTTTTGGCATGTTCAGTTGCTGCTGGATTTTTTATCAATTTCTGGTTGGTTTCCATTCTTGCTTGACACTGATATGGTTCTGTTAAACAAAGTAGGGAAGTCATCTTAGATTTGTCCTCTTCATGTTTCAAAACTTTCAGTATGTTTGAATCTGATGAGATCAGCAGATATGCATGCAGTTCTACGGTTGCAGATCTATACATATAATCAGTTTCAAGGAGACCCATACCTCCCTCAGAATGAGGGATAAATAATCTTGGTATACACTGATTATTATATATTATTGAACAAGTGTGCAGCATTTTTCTTGTTTTCTGGTCCAACTGATTCAATAACTTTTGGGGCCAGTCAATCACCCCAAAATTATAAGTTAAAATGGGAAGAGCAAATTGGTTTAAAGCTTGGACTTTGTTCCTAAATGTCAGGGCTGTTTTCAGTTTTAATTTTAGTCTTCTAAAACATTCTTTACTGATTTTTGTCTGCATCTGTTCACGTTTTATTGGTGATCCTTCATCAGTTTTCAGATATAGGTTGGTACTAGGCTATCAGCTCTAGGGCCAATACAAGCATAGCCATAACAATTCCCTTATTTCTTTCCACAATATTTACTTCTCTGGACCCCTGTCTAGCAAGATGACTGACATGATCCCTGGGGTGAATTTCCTATCTCCCATCAAATCGTCAAGGTTCCTTTTGAAGAGGGCCAAAGAGGTGCTCTGCTTGACATGATTAGGCAGTCTATTCCAGAGTATGGGGAGTCTCTGGGTCAGGAACACATCCCTCCAGCATGTTTTGTTCATTGTGGTGACAAGGTTTAGATCCCTGGAGCATGTGGCTCTGAGGGATTGGTATTTCTTTAAGTGGAGCATGTCCAACAGCTCTGGGTTTGACATGGCTTTGTATGTTAAGCGGAGATCACCTCTGAGTAGACGATATGCCACAGAGTATAGCTGGAGTTTTTTAGACGATCAGCATAGGGCATCTGCTTTAGGCCTGTGATTCTTTTAGTGAGGTATTTCTGTGGCCTTTCCAGCTGTTGCAGATGTCTTGTGAGGTACATACCAAATGGGGCGTTGTACTCTATAATGGGTCTAATGAGGGATGGGTACAGTGGGACAATGACCTCCTTTTTACCTGGACGAAAAGCCCTTAGTGATGAGGTGTGCCACATAGAAGGATTTCATGACTGTTGTGGCAATGTGGTTATCGAAGTGGAGACCACTGTCCACCTGTGTCCCTAAGTCTCATCACTCTTTTGGTGTTTAATGTACTGCCATCTGTGGTAATTCATGGGTACATGTTTTTTCCCAAAGGGGATAACTATACATTTCTTGCCATTAAGCCTGACCCCATGGCTCTGGCACCAAGCATCTGTTTCTGTAAGGCCCTTTTGTAGAATATCCACATCATTTGGGGATTCAATAATGGCTCCCAGTTTGCAGCCATCTACGAACTTTGTTAGCCAGAGTCCCTTAGAGTTGGCCTGTGTGAAGATTGAGGAAAGATGGGCGAAGGCTGCCAGCCTAGTCAAATAGAATTTGATACATAATTCTATCATTTGTATAAATAAATGTAAAATACAGGCTTGTGTTTTTAAATGAAAGTAAACACTGTAAAATGTGAACTTCGAGATTGTTGCAACATTGCCATTTGCTGTAAGAAAAATCAAGCCAAGCATTTCAAATTTTCTTTGAAGTTACAATTATCTAAAAAATGGTGCCAAAGTTGCTAGCTGAACCTATTCTTTCTATTGTCTTAAGTTAAGGAATAATTGTTAGCGTGTACATGTGAAATGTCTTTTATTGTTGTAGTTTCCTGAGCAGGTGTTAGCTTGCTAAACAATGCAGTTTGTGGCCTGGGAACTCCACACTAAGTGTCAAAATTATGTAATTTGGGAGGGCCTTAGCAGAACTGTTTGTTTGTGTTTAAAAAACTATTGTTCAGTGAGAGACTGAAAGCATTTGTCTTGGACCATCAACCCCAGCACTGCTTGCTCTTTATGTATGTAAGTAGGATTATAGCACTGTGTTTTCTCTTAAGAATAGCTAAAGATTAGAAAGTTAGATTGTGTTTTTCTTTGACATCAGACCTGTCCTACTGTATTGTTTTACGTTTCTGTGTGATCTCTGAACTCTTAGATATATCTGTGGTGTAGTAGTATTGTCTTGTGTTTTAATTATTTATTATTAAATATTTTCAAAAGCTTTACTTGTGGTTGGTTTGTGTAGAGAAGTAGCCTGTAGAGTACATTGCATATTTATAGAGGTTATTGTAATAGGACACTCTAATAAGCCTTAGACTGAATAGTCACATTACCAATTAGATAATAATATTGCACAGTAATAATTGGACACCCTTTCAAGGGCCTTTGGGTAGCTGATAATAATATTAGCTGGTGGTGGCAGAAATTACTACCATATAGTCTGGGTAAAGTGGCACAGCTGGAGAAACTGTGTCAGCCTTCCCCAGGAGTGTCTGTGAGGTTGTATAAATACTTATCTCAAAGTGTGGGTGTGTTTCAGCTACCTGGGCAAGGACACAAAGCACTGGTTGGACAGAGAGGGTACTGGAGATTAGCTTGCCAGCTAGGCTGAGATCTGGACCCTATAGCTGTGCCAATGGGGAGTCTTACTGGGGACCTGGAGAGCAAGGGAGCAACCAGCCCCAGACTGACTGTGATCTCTGTGTGCACTTAAGGGAAATTGTATTTTGCTGTGGGTATGTGTTATCCTTCTTCTTCTAGGAGACAACCTCCCTGGTGTTAGTGGTGAGAATTGAGGCTCCTTGATTGCTGGGCCAGGGCATGGTCATCACATAGTGGTGGCAGTGGTGGATAAGATATCCTCACATCTGTTTGGCAGTGGTGTTGGTAGAATGAATCCTGTAGCTTATGTACAGTAAATGTCTGAAAGTGTTTTGTACTCTAAATCAGACATGCAGTGTATACTAAGAGTTCAGATCACAATTGTTTTCTTTTTGTTAGCTTAGTTAGTCAGGGTGAGCAGGCAGCATGCCAGCACAGGAGTATGGAAAGCTGACAAGGAGCCAGCTGGTGGAGATGTGCCAGGCTATGGGACTGGTGCATGGAAACATGACTAAGGCAGACCTGACTGCAGAATTGGTTACAGCTGCATCAGAAATTAGCATCCAGAAGGACAATCAGACTGGCAGTGGAGATACAATATCCTCGGGGAATGGACAGTTCAACCTTTCTGCAGTGGACTTAAAATTCCAGCTGTGGATAAAGAGACTTGAATTGGGGGCCAGGCGTTTGGAGATAGAAGCCGAAGAAAAGGAGCATCAGAGGAAGCATGAGAGGGAAATGTTGACTCTTCACCAGAGTCATGGAGGTAATGGGGAAAGGAGTAACTGTACCCCAGAAGCACAACAGGTCAGTAAATTTCTTCCACAGTTTAAAGAGGGGGATAATATTCTTAGTTTCATTCATATGTTTGAAAGGGTATGCAAATGGTATAGTGTTGACCAAAGGCTCTGGGTACGGTTCCTGACCCCCTTACTCCATGGGAAAGCTATAACTTGTATACCACAAATGCCTGACTCAGTCTTGATTATACTGCTGTAAAGAAATGTCTGTTACAATGTTTTAAGCTAACACCTGAAATGTATAGGAAAAAGGTTTGTGAGCATAGAAGCAAAGCAGATGAAAATGTATGTGAATATGTTGCTGAACTGAGCACTTATTTTCATAGCTGTGTGAGTGGATGTCAGGTCACCACTTTTGAAGGGCTGGCAGACCTTTTGGTGAGGGAACAAGCCCTTAGCACATTGCCTAAGGACATGAGGATCTGGTTAGCGGATAGACAATGTGCTACTTCAGATGAGTTGGGAAAGAAAGGAGACCTATACCTGGCCAGCAGGGCAGCCCTGCACAGGAAGGGGACCCCCAGTACTGCTCATGGGTCTAAAGGAACCCATGGTGAGCAGCACAGACTGCCCCAACAGAATCCGCCAGTAGCAGGGGAAGCCACTAGTCCAGGTACATGTCCAGGAGCTAGGGTTAAATGTTTTGAATGCAACCAGTGGGGCCATGTGGCATACAGGTGTCCACGGAGGCAAGGTGGGGAACCAAATCTGAGGAAGCCAGTAAGTGGGAAAGACAAAATGCCAACAGTATGCTGTCTTCAGACAACAGGGGTATGGAACTACCATCCTGCAGATGTCCTGAGAGGAAATGATTTGGATGAGGCAGTACCATGTAACTATGCAGTTATATGCAGTGAGGCTAGGAGACAAGCATGTGGGTCTGGTAGCCTGGGGAGACCCAGACAGACTGCATACTTGCAGCCAGGACTGCTGAGGTGGTTACTTCAGGGAGTGAGCTACGCTGTAGCAGTGAGAATGAATGTGAGCCATAGCTGCTTGTGGGTACTGATGTTCCCTTGCACAGGGTGACTGCAAAGGTAGAGGTGAGTAGTAGTACCCAGGCTGACAGTGAGGCACCACTGTCAGAGGATGCCAGACTTGCTATGGAAGGGGAGCACTGGGAAGGGTTACAAGGAGAGAGTTGATACAGGCTCAGCTCTCAGACCCTACATTGCAAGGTCATAGGCAGGTAGCTAGGGAGGCACCTGATTCTCAAGGGAAGGGGGAATCTGTATACTGGGACAAAGGGTTACTATACAGAGAGTGGACTCCTGAGGGAGGACTAGAATGTGAAAGAGTACAGCAATTGGTAGTGCCTAAAGATTATCATGTGGCACTTGTAGCCATAGCCCATGATATTCCCTTTTCAGGTCATATGGGCATAAAACATACAAAGAGGCATATTATGCAAAACTTCTATTGGCCTGGAATTTCCAGAGATGTGACAGGATACTGCAGGACATGTGAGCAGTGCCAAAAGGTAGGCAAGGCCGGAGACAAGGTGAGAGCTCCTTTGATGCCTTTGCCTGTGATTGAGGAGCCATTTCAGAGGGTAGCTATGGATATTGTGGGTACTTTGAGTACCCCAAGTTCCACAGGGATAAAGTATATCCTAGTGGTAGTGGATTATGCTACACAATACCCTGAGGCAGTGGCTTTGTTCTCCATTGAGGCAGAGAAGGTGGCAAATACTTTGTTAGAGATTTTCAGCAAGGTAGGTTTCCCGAAAGAAATACTGACTAACAGATGTGTCAATTTCATGTCAGACCTGCTGGCTTGTCTGTGGAAGTCACGTGGGATGAAGCACATGAAGACCACTCTCTACCATCCCCAGACTAATGGTCTTGTTGAGAGGTTAAACTCTACAATCAAGTCCATGCTACAGGCATTTGCAGATCAGTTTAAGAGGGAGTGGGACAAATATTTGCCCCATCTGTTGTTTGCTTACAGATATGTTCCCCAGGAATCCATAGGTTTTTCACCCTTTGAGTTGCTGTATGGACATAGGGTGAGGGGACCTCTAGATTTAATCAGGAATGAGTGGGAAGGTGAGTGTGAGTCTCACAAGGAGTCTGTTATAACATACATCCTAACCCTCAGGAGAAGGCTCAGGAAACTCATGGGCTTAGCCCAGGAGAACCTGGCAAAAGCCCAACAACAGAAAAAGGTGTGGTATGACAGGAATGCTCGAGCTAGGGAATATGCTGTGGGGCAGCAGGTAATGGTTCTCATTCCTGTCAGACACAACAAGCTGCAAGCAGCTTGGGCAGCACCTTACAAGGTGGTAAGAAAGGTAAATGATGTTAATTACATGGTAGAATGGCTAGGCAGATGGCACGGGCAAAAATTGTACCATGTTAATATGATGAAAACTTACCATGATAGGGAGGCCCTTGTGCTGAGTATTTGCAGTGGATTGCAGGAGGAGTCTGAGGGAGATCTAGGGACTGATCTCCTCAGTGAGGCTCGGGCTGACACCTTGGTGGAAGGGGTAGCAATATCCCAGCAGCTATCTCCTACCCAGGTTCGAGAAATCCAAGCAGTGTTGCAGGAATTTGGGGATGTGTTCACTGGGAAACCAGGGTGCATCCACCTGGTGCAATACCAGGTGGATACAGGACCTCAAAGGCCTATTAGACAGGCCTCTTATAGGGTGCTTGAGAGAGTCAAACAGACTCTGAGGGAAGAGGTACAGGGGATGTTGGAACTAGGGGTGATTCAAGAGTCCAACAGTCCCTGGGCCACATCAGTGGTATTGGTGCCAAAGAAGGATGGCAGCACCAGGTTCTGTGTGGATTACAGGAAATTAAATAGTCACACAGAGTCAGATTCTTACCCCATGTCTAGGACGGATAAGGCCCTAGAGCAGCTGGGTGGGGCTAAGTATCTTACAACCATTGATCTTACCAAGGTTACTGGCAGGTGCCCTTGACTCCCAATGCTAGAGAGAAGTCAGCCTTTGTGACTCCTTTTGGCTTGTATGAGTTCACAAATATGCCCTTTGGGATGAAGAATGCTGCAGTGACTTTCCAGAGGCTGGTGGACAATATCCTAGCTGGAGCAGGAGAGGTTGCCCTTGCTTACCTAGATAATATTGCCATCTACAGCCATTTCTGGCAAGAGTAATTTCAGCATGTCAGGGAGGTGCTGAGCAGACTACAGAGGGCAGGACTGACCATTAAGCTGAGCAAATTTCAGGTGGGTATGGCAGAGGTCACCTAACAAGAACATAGAGTGAGGTGTGGTAAGATAAGGCCAGAACCTGCCAAAATGGAAGCTATTCAGGCATGGCCTGCACCTGTTACCAAAAGGCAGGTGAGCACATTCCTAGGGACAGCAGGGTACTACAGAAAGTTCAGCCCTAGTTATAGTACCATAGCTGCTCCCCTCACAAACCTGACAAGGAAGAACAGGTCAGATAAGATAGTGTGGACCCCAGCATGTGAGTAGGCATTTCAGAAGCTTAAAGAAGCTTTGGGAGGACCCCCTGTGTTAGCCAGTCTAGATTACATCAAAGAATTTGTTGTGCAGGTGGATGCTTTGAACCATGGGGTGGGAGCTGTACTTAGCCAAATTTCTTAAGAGTGGGAAGAGCACCCAGTGGTTTATCTCAATCATAGGCTCCAACCCAGGGAGGAATGCTATGCAGCTGTAGAAAAGGAATGTCTAGCTATAGTGTGGGCATTGCAGAAACTTCAACCTTATCTGTATTGAAGAAAATTCACTGTAATGACAGATCACAACCCTCTAATATGGTTAAACAGAGCCAGTCAGCAAAATGCCAAGTTGCTAAGATGGAGCCTGGGGTTGCAAGCATATGATATGGCAGTGCTGCACTGCAGTGGGAGTAGCAATGCCAATGCAGATGGGATCTCAAGACAAGGAATGGGGTGAGGTACCCTCAGATAGACCTAACCCACTCAAGTGGCGCTTTTCAAGGGTCACTTGAAAAACTAGCTTGAGTTCTCCATGGGGGAAGAGATGTGAAGATTGGGGAAAGATGGGCGAAGGCTGCCAGCCTAGTCAAATAGAATTTGATACATAATTATATCATTTGTATAAATAAATGTAATATACAGGCTTGTATTTTTAAAAGAAAGAAAACACTGTAAAATGTGAACTTCAAGATTGTTGCAACATTGCCATCTGCTGTAAGGAAAATCAAGCCAAGCATTTCAAATGTTCTTTAAAGTTACAGTTATCTAAAAAATGGTGCCAAAGTGGCTAGCTGAACATATTCTTTCAATTATCTTAATTTAAGGAATTACTGTTAGAGTGTACATGTGAAATGTCTTTTATTGTTGCAGTTTCCTGAGCAGGTGTTAGCGTGCTAAATAACGCAGTTTGTGGCCTGGGAACTCCAGACTAAGTGTCAAAATTATGTAATTTGGGAGGGCCTTAGCAGAGCTGTCTGTTAGTGTTTTAAAACTTATTGTTCAGTGAGAGACTGAAAGCATTCGTCTTGGACCATCAACCCCAGCACTGCTTGCTCTTTATGTATGTAAGTAGGATTATAGCACTGTGTTTTCTCTTAAGAATAGCTAAAGATTAGAAAGTTAGACTAAGTGTTTTTCTTTGATATCATTCCTGTCCTACTGTATTGTTTTAAGTTTCTGTGTGATCTCTGAACTCTTAGATATCTCTGTGGTGTAGTAGTATTGTATTGTGTTTTAATTATTTATTATTAATTATTTTCAAAAGCTTTACCAGTGGCTAGTTTGTGTAGAGAAGTAGCTTCTAGAGTACATTGCATATTTATAGAGGTTATCCTAATAGGCCACTCTAATAAGCCTTAGACTGAATAGTCACATTAACAATTGGATAATAATATTGCACAGTAATAATTGGACACCCTTTCAAGGACCTTTGGGCAACTGATAATAATATTAGCTGGTGGTGGCAGTAATTACTACCGTATAGTCTGGTTAAAGGGGCACAGCTGGAGAA
This sequence comes from Protopterus annectens, assembly GCF_019279795.1. Taxonomy (NCBI): domain Eukaryota; kingdom Metazoa; phylum Chordata; order Ceratodontiformes; family Protopteridae; genus Protopterus; species Protopterus annectens. Next base: position 1,959,304,892 of record NC_056728.1, read on the forward strand.
TCTGTGTCAGCCTTTCCCAGGAGTATCTGTGAAGTTGTATAATTACTTATCTCAAAGTGTGGGTGTGTGTCAGCTACCTGGGCAGGGACACGAAGCACTGGTTGGACAGAGAGGCTACTGGAGGTTAGCTTGTCAGCTAGGCTGAGATCCGGACCCTATAGCTGTGCCAGTGGAGACTCTTATTGGGGACCTGGAGAGCAAGGGAGCAACCAGCCCCAGACTGACTGTGATCTCTGTGTGCATTTAAGGGAAATTGTATTTTGCTGTGTGTATTTGTTATCCTTGTCTCTTGTAGGAGACAACCTCCCTGGTATTAGTGGTGAGCATTGTGGCTCCTTGATTGCTGGGCCAGGGCACGGTCATCACAGCCTGTACTTCAGAGAAGTAGATGCCAAACAAGAGCAGACCCAGGACTGAACACTGAGGTACTCCACTTGTCACTTGTCTGGAGCTAGATTTGGAGTTGGCTACTTTTACAGTGTGGGTTCTGTCAGTAAGCCAGTTGTCAACCCATTGAGTGAGGTAGGGATTTATTCCCTGCTTAGTAAGATTATCTATGATTCCACAGTGTGGGATGGTTTTGAAGGCCTTGGCGAGGTCCAGATAGGCTGTGTTGACTGCCTTACCCTTGTCCACAGCCCTGGGGACTGATTTGAAGAAGTCAATCAGGTTCAGGAGACAAGATCTTCCCTTCATGAAACCAAATTGGGTGGGGTCCAGTGTTTGAAGGTTGCCAATGTCTTCATTTATAAGTTCCATGATAATGCGTTCCATGCCCTTGCAGATCAGGCTCATCGGACTGATGGGACAGTAGTTCCCGGGATCTAAGGTGGACCCCCCTTGTGGAGTGGGATACCTGTAGTTGTGCACCACTCAGTGGGCACAAAGCCTAAGGGGAGGCTATGATTAAACATGACACTTAGGTGAGGTGCCAGTTCATTTTGTAGTCCAAGTAGTACACAGCCCAGGATGTCATCTGGTCCCATGGATGCTGTATTCTTAGCTTTGGAGAGTGCAGTTTCTACCTGTGTGGCCATGATTACCGGAATTTTGCAATATTTTGGTATTAAGATGGGCCCTTTAGGGCGTGAGAGGGGGGTGAAGGTGGCACTAAATTGATCTGCCAGGATATTGGCAATATCCTTGGGATCAGTATATTTAATGCCATTGTGTTGTAGCTCAGAGCATATCTGAGCATTGCCATTTAGATTCTTGATATAACTATAGAATGCCTTGTGGTTGTCTTTGGAATCATTGGCAATTTTATTTTCATAAGTAGCTTTGGAGGATTTTATGCATGGATTATTTTGAAAAAATTTATATATACATTGCAGTTTTTTTTTTTAAATAGAGTGGTGGCATTTAAAAAATACATAGTCGACCTGATATTTATCTGTAAAGGGGAAATGGATGAATTTGCTGACTTCATATCCCGACTGTAGGAGAACAATTTTGGCCTCGAGTTCACTTATTATACAAAAGAATGGTTATACAGTATTTGGATTTGGAGTTTTACATCAATGAATATTTTAAAGTGGCATTTAGACCGTTTGTTAAGAGAACTGCTGCCAACAACTTTTTGGCAGCGGACAGTATGCACGCCCCACATTTAATAACTTCTTTGCCCTATGGTGAATACCTTTGCATAGCCAATAACACTTCCAATAAAGAGGAACTGAAAAACAAATTCGACAAAGTAAGGAATAGGCTGAGCAGTAGGGGATACTCGAGCAGTGTGTTGAGTTCAGCAGAGAACTGAAGAGGTTGGGGTTAGCACATCGAAAGGAAAATATCATCCCTGGGACAAAGTGGCATATTAAGCAGGTTACGGAGAAAGTTAAGAATTAGGAAGCTTTATTTTATGTGAATAAGTTTTCTCCTTTCTCTGATACACTGAGGATGTTAGTTCTGAGATATTGGCCCATAGTTCTCAGTGATGATAAATATGGTAAAATCTTTCCTGAGAAAATTATATTTTCTTACAATAGAGCTAAGAATTTAAAAGAACTATTGTCCATAGGTATACTGGACAATAAACAAGGGAAGAAAGAAAGTTACCCGTGTGGAAATTGCATAGAGTGTAAGAAAATTAAAAATCTACATGGTATGAACATCAGTGGAAAGGTATACACTGCAAGGGAGCTTTATAACTGTCATACTAGAGTAGTAGTTTTTATTATTGGTTGCGGATGCACCCCAATTATGTGGTATGTAGGGCAGATGAAAAGACCTGTTAAAAAGAGAATCATGGAGCATTTGGGGGACATCAGAAGGGTAAAAATGGACAGTCCCATTGTGGAACATTTCATCAGGGCCCATGGGGGCTGTGATGATAGTTTCTTTTTTGGTGTGCTAGCTAGACCTAAATCACAGAGGGAATGACCAATAGCAGGACATTTGACTTTATTAGAAACAGAATGCATTATTACTTTCAGAACTTTATATCCTAGGGGGTTAATCAAGGAATTGGATTTGAACATCAATAGTTAATTACAGAAAGCATATACATTTCCACTAAGGGGATTTATTATATGTAACCATATTTAGTGTAATGACATGTGGCTAATTTTCCTTCCAGCATTGTGACTCAATAGGGGTATGACCAATAGGACAAGGTCTGGCATAATATTGAAGGTTATACTTTCAGTGTGTTTTTTTCCATTACACATTCATATTGGCATTAGAATGTATATTTAAGTTTTAAATATATGCTTTAATACATGCACAAATTGTGAGAATTAAAATTGAAGGGTTTTAACAATATGGAATAACAATATTATTAACATAAATATTTCAGAGGTATGCAATGAATAATATACGTATTTATAAATGTCTGTGTCTATATGTATGGTCTCTTTAAGAACGGGATCATTTCTTTATTATTTTATTGTCATACTGAGAATTTGAATTATATATATAGATGCTGCTTGGTGTAAAAATGTATTCCTTGAAGGTGTAAGCTGAGGTATTGGAGACATCAGTAAAGAACTTTACATTTTTTTCTGGTATGGTGTTGTGTGTTTATTTTTATATTTGGGATTATCATGTGTTTTTGTGATTTTATGAGGGATCTCAGCTTCTTACTGAGGCTGGTAAGGGAGTTTTCTGCATCCTGGGTATAGTTTGTTTATGGCAGGGGACCACCAGATAGTTCTCCTTTTTTTGGAGGAGAGCATCTTGGTTCTATTTGGGATGACATGATTCATGATTGAGTGGATGTGCTCGTACAGTGCTTTAGTGTAGGATTCAGCAGTCGAACTTTCAGCTCCCGTCTGCATGGTTGTCATGAAGTTTGTCACTTCTGACTTGAGTAGCATGAAGTTGGCTTTGGAGAAGTTTTTTTACGGAGGTTTCCTTACTGTGGAAGTGAGGGTGGGATGTGGATGTCAAGGGTGATTTGCTTATGGTCAGACCAAACCAATGAGGGGGTGACCACTGGTATGGAGCATCTATCTCCCATGTTGGTAATGACTAGGTGTAGTATATCGGAGCCCCTGGTGGGACAATGGATTAATTGATCTAGGGTGTTGGAATTTATGAATTCCAAGAACTGTTCGTAAAAGGTGTTAGTACCCGAGTAGTTTTCCCAGTTAATGGCAGGGTAGTTGAAATCACCCAGTATTTGGGTGTTTAGTTGTATCTTAATATTATCCAGTATGTTTAGAAAGGTGTAGTGAGAATATTGGGGCATGGTGGGGGATCTGTAGCAAGCTACATATTGGATTGCAGTCTTGCCTAGTGTTAGTTGCACCTGGAGAATTTCCGATGCATTGTGTTTGGCAACTAGCCTGGAGATGTGAATATCTTTGGGGAATATGGACACTCCTCCACCTTTAGTGTTTCGGTCTTGGTTTGGTGGTCGATAGGTGTGGTAAGAATTGTAGCCTGGTATTGCAGGGGTGCTTTCTGGAGCCTTGAACCAGGTCTCAGTTACTGCACAAATATCGATGTTCTACATTTTTAGGAGTGCCTTGAGAGAGTGCATTTTGAGGTTTAGACTTTTAGCATTGAGTAGCATTACCTTCAGATTTTGCATGCTTGTATCTGTTATGGTGGTGGTTTTGTCCTTTGAACCTTGCCTAAAAAAGGCACTATAGGGGTGGCAAGAGCTTTAGCCAGTAACTTGAATCCCAGGGGTGACAGGTGCAGACCATCTCTGGCAAAGTATCGTGGTTCGTCGATCATGTCGTCCCAGGCAGACAGATACTGGATACCCTTTGAATGACACCAGAAGCTTAGCCAATTGTTGAAGTCAATCATTTTGTCCTCATACTGTAGTATCATTCTGGGTGAAGACAGGATGCTACTTAGGGCTAGTTTCATACCTGCCTGGGCCACATGATCTGAGAGCTCTTCCATGTCTCTTTCTATGTAGTCCAGGGAGGTACATCTCAAGTCATTCACTTCAAAATGGTCAATGACAGAGTCGTATTTGTACTTGTTGTGGAGTGACTTGAGTGCATGCGTTATGTGGCAGATCCTGGCACCCGACAGGCAGCTGACTGTAATTTTCACCATGTTCAACCTGGTAAGTGGGACATCAGTGTGCCTAACTACAGAGAGATCTATGACTAAAGTGTTGGGTACGTTGTCTTGCCTTAGGGGCTGTTGTTGGGTGGCACACTGGTGTTGTGAGCTATGTATCACTTTGGTTGTGACTGGTGTTTGTTTGCGTTTCAGCTTCGGAGGTCCTTGTTGCATAGGTAGGTTAATGTTAAGGGCCTCTGCATATGTGGGTTTAGTGTTGCTATGTGTGGTGGGTGTTGGTTGTGTGAGTTTTGAAGGGCTATATGTTGCTTGAGGTGTAGTGCAGGTGTTAACCTTCTCCTCTTGACTGTCTAGCACACTCTTGGCTGGAGAGAGTTTTGCTTCCAGTTTGGCTATGTAAGTGCATTTCTCGCAGGTTGTAGTGTTGGGTGGTAGTTGAAGAGGGTTGTCTGTGTACAAGAGGCAGTTGCTGCATTGCCTCAGTATGTCCAGATTCACCAGGTGGACAGGAGAAATCACTGGAAGATGCCCCTTGGACATGCCTGCTTAGGTGCTTTTTTGTAAAATACAAGAGCTGTTTTCCCTTACCTTTGCAAGGTACTTTGCAATTATAGGCTGTTTAGTGCCTAAGATTAATTTCTCCTTATTAACAAGGAGAGTTGACTGCTTGTATCAGTTTATGGCTTCCTAGTGCTTTCCAGCAGGTTCTAGAGCAAGTGCTAGTCACAGGGATTCAGATTTTAGTGCTACTTCTGAGAAACCAGCTAGTTCTAAGGGAATATTTGAAAAGCAGACTTTCTGGCACCTGTAATAGTTTAACCATAGTCCTGCGGTACTGCATGATGTGAAAAATGTGCAAACACATGTGCTTTTAAGCCAGAAAGTTGAAAGGGATAGAAATCAGCCCATAATGGCTAAAATTACAATTTCAGAGCTGGAAACCACTCCTCTAGTGTCAGACAGGCAGTGCAATGCTCGCCACTCCCACTGGTAAGCAGTAGGACTTCCCTCTACCACAGCAAGGTCTGGATAGCTCTGAATACAGAAAATAAAATCATGAAACTAGCAAAGCCTGGGAACTGGACTATACTAGCTAGGAAAGGTGGGAAAAGAGCAAACAAAATAGTATTTTTTTTTTGTTAAAACAGGCTAAACAATGCAATAATACACTAAATAAACACAGAAAAGGCTAACACACTTGAGTGTGTAGCCCTGAACAGTAAATACAATTAAAACTCTACAAAATTAGCAATTTAAAACTTTTTAAATGAAGCAAGGCACGTGCACAACTGAAAAATGATTTAAAGAGGCATTAATACAGTACAATAAGTAACTAGTCTACATATACAGAAAAGTCTATATATACAGAAAAGCAGCTAAAACACACTAAAACAATTCAGATGCAGTGCAACTTAGTGCACTTGAGTTGTAGCAATATTAAGTTTTAATAAATGCATTAACATATTCTCTATATTTCCAAAATGTTTGAGAAGCACAGTCAGAACACAAGGATATTCAGACATTTTTTTTTTAAGAAAGGGAGAAAGGAGGAAAAGAAGGATAGAAACTAAGTGGGTTGGCCTTTTCAGATGTTCTCTCTGTATTAGGTAGAATGAGCTAATGACACTAGACTGGGAGGAGAGTCCAAGATCAAGTTTAGAGTAGGGGCGGGCAACTGCAAGGCCAGCAGGTATAAAGACAAGATGTCAGTAGGGAGGGACGGTAGGAAAAAACACTACAGAAATGTTTATCACAAGTGAGCCAATAGCTATGAAATACACTACAAGTATGCAGTATACAATAAAATTGCTATAAATATCTAGAATAAACAAAAACTACTACAAATAAGCAAAAAATGGCTACTTGTTGCTATATATCACAGATCCTCCTCAGATAGCTCTGTGCGTAATGGCTGAGACACTCAAGTTAACTTCTTAACAGAAATTTGAAACCTGAAACAATTTTAAAAAAAGGCCAAAAGAACCAATGAGGTGCTTTCTCCAAGCCATAGCCCCGGCAACCGAACTAGACAATGACCATAAACACCAAACTCTCACTGAAGGGGGTGGTCTTTGCTAACTAAGATGTCCTAGAAAATGAGCTCGGAAAAGAGCCTTTAACAAACAACTAGGCCCACAACACAATCAGGAATATGGAGAATATTACAGCTACTACTTAAACTATTTTAGGCAGAACACACTGCAGAAATGTTTTTCACAAACACAATGAGGAATATGGACAATATTACAGCTACAGCCTAAACTATTTTAGGCAGAAAACACTACAGAAATGTTTATCACAAGTGGGCCAATAGCTATGAAATACAGTACAAGTATGCAGTATACAATAAAATTGCTATAAAAATCTAGAATAAACAATAACTACTACAAATAAGCAAAAAAAGGGCTACTTATTGTTATATATCACAGCTCAGCTGCTCCTCCTCAGATGTGTGTAATGGCTGAAACACTCAAGTTAATACACTCCCTCATGCTCAAGTTGCTTTATATCACATTCTTGTCCCAGCTGAAATGTTCTTGGTGCTGCTGCTTTCCTGCTTTAAATGTTACTTTTGCACATTTATGAAGATCAAATGACAATCTTATACAATTTGAGAAAGTTTTGATTACTTCCCGTTGTGCTTTCAGCTCCTCATCTGCAGAACCGTACAGTTTTAAGTCATCCACAAAAAGAAGGTGATAAGTCTTTACATTTTTTTTTTTGTTTGTTTTCTGGGATCCAAATTGTAACCGTGAGCTAATCTGTTAAGGAGACAGCTTAATGGGTTAAGGACAAGACAAAAGAGCAGCAGTGACATCCTGGAATATTCCCTTTTTAATTTTTATCCCTGAGATAATAATTTGTCCTTTATCATGGCTTAGCTGCTGAGTGGTCTGTCACCATTTCATGGTCATTGTAATGTAACTGATCAGTGTGGAGTGTATCTTATACATCTGTAAACACTTCTTTATCCATGAATTGAGGATACTGTCAAATGCTTTTTCATAATCTATTCATGTCATACTTAGATTGCTCTCCTCTTTACAATTCTCCATTATGACTTTATTTGACATCAAATGATCCTTTGTTCCATATGACTTTCTTTTACTGCCCTTTTGTTCTATTGCCATGATTGGGCTTTCTTTAAAATGACTATAAACTCAGTCAGCATCAATGCCAGTATATAGTTTATACATTGTCAGAAGGCAAGTTATTGGGCTATAGATTTTAGGATTGCTCGCAGGTTCACTTTTAAGGAGGAGATTCATTCTTCCTGTTGTTAACCAAGCCGGGTTCTGTTTGGGTTGTGCATATAAGTAGCTCTTACTCAGGGCTAGATTTACGTGTAATGACATTAATACTTTTAACCAGAAACTAGCTACTGCATGTTGGCCTGAGGTTTTCTAGTTAGGAGCTTATCTTAATTTTATTTCACTGTCTCTGACTGTTACTTCATCCCATTCGTATAATGTAGATATGAACTTCTTATGTTTCTTTTACTTCTTCTATCCATTTAGCATCTTCATTATATCACACAGGGTTTTCATAGATATTTCTCCAAAATGTGTCTATTTCTTCTTTCTGGTGGTATTTAAATTCCTTTTGCTTTGTTTTACAATTCCCTATAAAACTTTTTGGGTCATCAATGAATTGTTTATTTTTTACTTGTCCTTTATACTTATCTGCATATCTTCTAAGTTTTTCTGCCTGAGTTGATATCTTTTGTTTATTATGTACAATAGTGTATGGATAAGTTAACCAGGAATGACTCACTACAGGGTGTCTTTTCTTCTGTATACCATAACATTTAAACAAGTGCTAAGAGACATGCATTATGTTGGTGCAGATTTTTGTAGTGCTTATGCCAAATAGATGAACTAAGCGGATGGAACCATTTAACACTAATGAACTGGTATTACTGGATTATTCTCCACATGTTGCAAGTGTAGTCCCCTCTGCTGAACACTGCTGCCTCCACTCCTCAGTTTAATCATTTCCTTCCTTGAAGAGCTTGATCTACGTGTGTTTTATGATAAAAATGATAAAAATAAATGTTATTATTTAACTTTCTCTGAACAAAAAGCATTGGAAAGTTTACAGTCAATTGATATTATTATTAAACAAGCTGATAATGGTAGATTAGTAGTAATAATAAATACATTAGAATATGAACAAGCTATAAAAGATTTCTTAGCTGCTAATCAAACCTTTGCAGAAATTAACGCAAATGATGTGATGAGAATAATTCCTGAAGTTAACATGCTTTTATATGAGCTGAAGTTGTCTGAAGACATTGATATGGAGTTATTTAACTTTTTAACTGTCCCTTGCCCACTTATACCAATTATATATGGTCTCCCAAAAATAAAAAGTGTATTACATCCACCTATGAGACCTATAGTCTCAGAGAGAGGCTGGGAGACAGAGCCAATATCTTTATATCTGCAGCATGTATTAGAGAAATATCTTGTTAGTGTGAAAAGTTATCTTAAAAATATGACAGACTTTTTTAAGACAGTTAAATGAATGGTATGAGTGTAAAACTGTGACCACTTTTATGTTAGTTACTATGGATATAAATTCTATATTCACTATAATTGCAAACAAATATGATGTTGAATCAATACACGACTTTTTAAGAAATAGAACTGATGTGTATTCTAGGGAGATACAGAACATATGTCAGTTTTTGGAAATAATATTAAATATCAACATATTTATGTTTAATGATCGAATATACCTGTGGCGCACTGGTGTTGCTATGGGAACACCAGTTACAAATTCATATGCTAACATAGTATTAAGTCAGTGGGAAGAAAAATATATTTTAGATGAAAAATCAAAGTTTAGAAGTAAGGTTTTATTTTTTAAACATTTTGTTAATTATATTTTTTTGGTTTGGGAAGGTAATCAAAGTGAATGTGAGGCTTTTGTTAGTTATTTGAGTGATACAGCCAATTTTTTTGAAATTTCAGTTAAAGTTTTCAGACAGAGACATACATTTTCTGGATGTGAAAATTATGAAAAGTCCAGAATGTATAGAAAGAACAATTTATAGAAAAACAGTGCAGGCTAATAGGTATATGCATCAGCAAAGTATGCATGCCCCTCATATATTTAAAGGCATAGTAAAAAGTCAGATGTTTAGGGTAAGTGATTGAATACCAATTAAAACAGATGTCTGACACAGATGAGAGAGCTTGCAAATGATTTTAAACTAAGAGGCTAAGATAATACCCTTCTCGAGCAAACTACGTCCAATATAATGACTCAGAGATATGACAGCAAAACCTTATTTTAAACCCCAACAAATATTGTCACAAATGTTTAATAATAGAATAGGTGATGTGAGTTATATTACTACTTTTAATACAAGAACTCATGGAGTGAAAGAGGGGAATATTAGGAAGTATGCCTGAACTAAAGAAGTTCATTAAGAATGAACCTAAGTTTTCATATAGAAATTGTATTACTCTTAAAAGAAGACTTTGCTATAAGGATGCTAGGTCACAAATAAATAAAGAAAAAATAATAAGCAAAAACAGGGAACATTACCATGCTTTAAATGTGCAAGCAGAAGATATATTTCTTCAAACAGCACAGTTTTTGCAGATCCTTGCTCAGGGAAAGAATATAAGTTTGATTTATTTGCTACATGTAATACAGTGAATATTGTCTGGCAACATGCATAAAATGTCCTGCATTCTATGTAGGTAAATGTAGTAGAAAACTAAAACATCGTATAATAGAACATTGCTCTGAGATTCGTAGAAATAATTTATCAAATGCATTAGCCAAACATACAGTTAAAGATGGCCATGAACATAGCTTTGTGTTCAGAGTGATTGAAATAATAAGAATGTAAGGGAGGTGACTTAAATAATTTATTGGAATTGAAAGAGTATGGATGGATAAGACATAAGACTTTGTGTTGATAGTCACCTATGACTAAACACAGCAGTTAGTATTAAGCCAGTATTGGTTAAGAAGCAAACGGATCTAAACAGATGAAGGTATTGTTTACATTTACTTTGTGTATATACATTCACATGTGTATATATACAGATGTTGCATAGGTAATTTATATGTTTTTAGGAAGTTATATAATTGTTACATGATGAAAGAGTTTTCATTTGTTCAGATTTTATTAGCTATGAATGCCATGTGATCACTGTCTTTTGATATAAAATAGCTGTTAAAACACTTATCTGTCTTTGTACTGAAGAAGGGTTGTACCCGAAAGCTGTATGCTCTGCACATTTGCACATTTTATTAAAGTTTTTACAAGCTACAAGCATTTCTTGGCTTGAACTTGTGCTGTGGTTTCTGAAAACAACCAGTTAGTCATCATTGGGGATTTGCCCTTTTCCCCACTGTAGTGCGATCTTAGCATTGGTATATTTAGTTGGGGGGATGTGGGGGATGTTTTTTCCTAGTGTGCTGAGTTGGCAAACTGTTTTTAAGTCAGCAAACGTTTTTGCTTAAAAGCACTTTCGCTATTTAAAGTTTTTGTTTATTAGTGTTCGACTAATAAGTGTTTAACAAATAGTTTGTTTTCAATTATATGACCACCATAATCATATACTTCTCAGTCTCTTAGGGCAAGAAATCTGGACAAATCCAAAAATAATGGGGGTAGAAATGCCCAGAAATCGGGACAGATTTTAAATATTGCTCTTATAAACTTTTATAAACATTTGATAGACTAAAAAGATTTGTATTACTATGCATTTTCTGAATGATATGAAGTCTGAAACTCAAATGCATGTCATTATTTAATGACTCCTTTCCTGAGTGATTTGCCAGTAAACCTCAAATTTTATGAGGAATAAACCAAAAATATCAGGAAAAAATCTGGGCATTCTATGAAAATCTGGACAGTAGCATGCCCATAATTTAATTGGCTGAAATGCTGAATAAGAAATACTAAAGAGACAGTAAAAGGATAAGGACAGAAAAGCTATCTCTATGGTACTAAAGGAAAAAACATAATTTAATGATTAAAGGACATATTTTGCTGGCTGCAAACTGACAAGGAAAGAAAAAGGAGCATTGCATATTGTCTGATTAGAAATGCTTTTGATTGTATCAGATGAAAAGTTGTCAAAAAAGTGTGCGCTCGCGTGTTTGTGTGTGTGTGTGTGTGTGTGTGTGTGTGTGTGTGTGTGTGTGTGTGTGTGTGTGTGTGTGTGTGTGTGTGTGTGTGTGTGTGTGTGTGTGTGTCTGTGTGCATATATATATATATATATATATATATGTGTGTGTGTGTGTGTGTGTGTGTGTGTGTGTGTGTGTGTGTGTGTGTGTGTGTGTGCGCGCGTGTGTGCTTGTGCATATATATATATATATATATATATATATATATATATATGTGTGTGTGTGTGTGTGTGTGTGTGTGTGTGTGTGTGTGTGTGTGTGTGTGTGTGTGTGTGTGTGTGTGTGTGTGTGTGTGTGTGTGTGCGTGTGTGTGTGTGTGAAAATATGTGCAATAAAAATAAAATAGGGTGAAAGATTGTGAATGTGGTATTGCAGGAAAGCAATTGAAATTACCTTTAATAAGGAGTAGAACAGAATTTAAAACAGATATAGAGGAATTTTAATGTAGTGCCAAAAGCACAGTAGTGACAACACAGAACATAGCTTCAAAAAGGCTACAAAGGATGTTGCTTAAATTATTATAAAAAGCAATGCAAACTATGATATGTTGAAAAATGAAAGCTATTGTACCTTCAGAAAGGATATAGAGAATGCATGCGGCACACGATTAGGGCCTAAAGACAGAGTTTAAGATGGGGTGTTTCTACATAGAATTGTACAAGGCTTCACACTGCAACTTTTTGTAAAGAAATGAGATAGAATGGATAAAGGAAAATAGAAAAAAATCCGTTCATTGAAATATCATTTTTGGTAATCTAGAAAACTATGGGTATAACATGACAATAGGTAACATAAACTGTTAGTTCTGCATCTGTTTAGCTGAAAGTCAGATGCAAGCTAAACTTGCAACATCTCAGTATAGCAGACTGAGTGAATATTTAGATATCTTAATATGAACTGCATTTTTATGAGAAAAAGAAAACAAATCATAACAACAGATGACATAATGTCCAAGAAACTTTTTCCGTAGCTTCTGATGGACAACAACATATGTATATTAAATGTGTATGATGCAGACAAACACATTTTGCAGTTATGAAGTAGCATGTTTAAAAACCATGGCTATATCCTTAACTGTGACAAAACCATTAATTTGTAACTTAACTTCTGCCAGTCTAGGCAGATGAAGCCTTACTATGACCTTTATCCAAAGGATTCAAGCGTAACTTGTACAATTGGTCCTGTCACTCAGTGTTGCATTGATTTTATTTGTTCATAGGTTCACAGATTGTTGCTAGGCTAATGACCAAGACTAGGGCACCTATAAGCCTGGCCACACAGCTCAAACCATTTGGGTCCAGAGTATCATGGACATCTTTATGGGGGGACGTTAGTAGAGAAGTAAACAAAGATTTGTGGGGGGGTGCTGTTAGGATAATACCTTTCTTATTAATGGTCTCTGCCCATAAGAGACATGGTCCAGACCATGTATAAACTTCTGATTTCCCATCCAATTATCACGGTTTCATTTGAGTAGGATCAGGGGTGAACTCTGTTTTACATGGATGTGAAGCCTATTCCATACTGTGGGGATCCTTTGAGACACAAATCTGTCCTTCCAGCATGTTCTATTAATGTCACAAGTGAAGTTCAGATCCCTGAATCTAGTATTTTTGGTGCTGTTGGTTTTGTGTGTGTAAAAGTGATCCATTAGGGCTGGTCAGAGAAAGCCCTATAAGCTAGGCAAAGATTTCGTCTCAGCAGCCTGTAAGAGACTGAATACAGAGATAGAGACAGGACCTTTAGGCAATCAGTGTAGAACAAGGTATTCATGCCCTGAAGTTAAAAGCATAAGGGGACTTGTAAAATGAACATTTTAGCCAAGGCATGAGCTGAAGAAAGGAGATATGCAGTGAAATATAATCAATATAAACAGAAAAGTAGTATAATGAAAAGTAATTAAAAACAAGAATATTACACCCACACAATACAAACAATGGCCTACTTATAGGAGTGACAAAGATTTTTTTTTTCTGAAGCAAATATGATGTCAGAAAAGAAATTACACATATATTTTATGGAAAGATGCATACCTAATTGAACACATAAGGAGCCAACGAGGCATCATTTGCATAAGCAAAGCAGTAGCAGTCAAGTTATGACATTGTTGATAAGAAACAGATCCAAGATTAAAAGTCAGTCTTTGTATTTTATATTTTCTTGTTAGCCTAAAACTCAGACTTGCTTCCTCTGTGTTTTGTGACTTTTAGGTCAAAATCATTTTATTCAAGATCTCATTTCTTCAGAAGCTTCCAGATGGAAAACATGGCATGATCACCTGATAGGTTTCATGTAAATCATTCACTTCGTACTAGCTCTATTTTGGATCTATCTCTATTTTCTCTTTTGCATTTATATGCTCAGTTTACCTTCTCTCATATTTCTGCCTCTTTTGTTCTGAATGCCTATAACATTTCAGTCTTAGATGCCTTTTTGCTGCATTATCTCCACTGCTGGCAGAACGTTTAGCACTGTAACTCTCTGTAGGTTACTGGACATCTGGGTTTTGCTCGTCATGCTCCATTTACTTTTCTTCAGCTCCACTTCACCTTAGTCCTTGAAACTTTGCACAAGATTCCAAGTGCCTGCACAAATATTTTATTATTCTAAACAATAATGGCCTATGTCTCTTTTTTAAATCACAATATGATCTGAGCTGTTATTTCTGCAGTGCATTTTTCTATACTCTTGCACCTTTTGTACACTAGCTACTATCCTTGTTATTACATTGTTGTTTTCTTTATTTATTTATTAATTGCTTTTATTCAAGTTCTGTTAATGTTTATATTTATATAAATCCTTGTTTTCCTTTTATTTATGAGATTCCATTCATCCAACTGGTTAAATGGCTTTCTGGAGACTGTTGTTTTTGTCAGTGCATTGTTTTTTTAATCCGGCTGTATACTACACCTGTTTTAGTGTTAAGTAAGGAATTAATGTCATTACTCTGTTATCAGTACTTAGGGCAGCTGACTCAAAACACTCATGAACATTGTGAAAGTTATGCACATTGTGAAAGTTATGCACATTCTGCACTTAAATAGCCTTTCTTTGCAGAAGTAGTACAAAGCAGTTTTGCAGATGTTCTATGCATGCAATTACAGCAATGATAAACAAATGTACAACAGTAATTTGTAGAAACAGTAATGCAAACTTTGATACATATTGAAAAGATTAATTACTATTAATATTATTTGTATTTATTACTGTCTGCAGGAAAATGTGGGATACTGCTTGTATTATTTGCAGTTATTTATGCATGTAGTTTTACTTCTTTGTAATGATACAGCAGATCCAAGATTACATACTTGACGGGATGCAGTCTAGCACAAAATTTCCAAAAATAGGACAATGTGTCCTCCTTAAAAAAAAGAAGTATTTGCAATCCATTTGTTTAACAAATACAGATTTGGTACAGTAACCCTACTATGTTCACCTACATTAACAGAGTAATAATTGCTTTTTCCAGGAGTACTTGTGCAGCTACTAAAGTAGAAGAAACCTAAAATCATTTCATCTATCAATTTCCCAAAATAACCCAAAGTAATAGTTAACATACTGTCCTCACTATGAAAAATACATATGAGAAGATTGCAGTGAGAAGCCTCATTGGGTATATATTTAAGGTATTTGCAGTACAAGCAAACTTACCTGATAAATAAAGCCTGGAAGTAAGGAACGATGTAATACCTGGTGTATATTGAGCTGTATGAGTCTATTAAAGGTCTCATAGATGACACATTTGGTGTCAGTTTTCTGCATCTTTTGAGTTTTATTTCCTTAATAAATTCAAACTCTGGAGGAATTTTCTATCTGTGATTGAATAATGGTTTCATCTAATGCAGTCAATACATTTTCACACCTTTACAAGACCATCCAAAATTTGTCTTAATGTTGTAAAAGCACTTCATGACACTTAAGTTGCCATTTATGTCAAAGTCTAAGTAATTGTCTACAATAACTCCCAAGTCTCTAAATTGTGTAGCTAGAGTTAACATTTGTTTTTATTAATTGCAGGTAATTGTAGCTGGTAATTACTCCAAGAGCACATCATTTTACATTTTTTTTTGCTACTCATTAAAATAGAGTTATGTTGTGTCCATTTGAACAACTGAATTAGGCAACCTTGCAAGTTTAGATGCTTATTAACAAGTATTATCAGTGTGGCTATTTTTGTGTCATTTGCAAAGTTTCTGACCCATGTATGTTAATTTGTTGGCAAGGTACTCATAATGGCGGTATACATAAATAAGCCCAGTACAGACCACTGGGGGAGTCACTTGTTGTCTAAAAATGGACATGAAAAACTGTTACTGATTTTAACACAACAGTGATAGTCACTCAACCAGCTCAGCATCAATAGCATAACAGAAGATTAAATCTCCCAAGAAAGTAAAGTCTTGATTATGGTGGATTAGGGAATGGAATGGAATAGAACTGCCAAGTCAAGAAACATATCTACTCAGATGTTATTATTTTGAAGCTGAATATAAAGTAGAAGGCATGTGCAACTGGAACTGGATCCAGATGTACAACTGTTTGCCAGAAAATATTCTTAGTTTTTGAGTAGCTGTTTGACAATTAAAAGACAAATCCATCTGATTATTTATAGTGACAATATTAATGGAGAAAAACAACTAGTTGAATCCTTTTGCCACTAGTCTTTTGACCGAGAAGGATGGCATGTGCTGCTTTTTAGAGTTACCCAAATCAAATGAGATAGCTAATGTCTGTGTAAACAAGACAGGAAATACCCCTTCCATTAAACAGACTTTTGTGGTATTGGCTGAAGGATTTAACAAGGTATGCTTAACCCTAAGGCACATTAAACATTTTAAATAGGTTTCAATGAAGGAATGATACCACTGAGGGATTGAATAACACGGTGTCCATGGCCAAAAGAAAGGGTATTGAAGCAGCTTCTTCTCTTAGGCTTGTTGAAAGTTTAATAATTTATTCTGTCATCCTTGCAAAAACAACTACAGGAATATCTTGCCATTACTAATTCATGTTACCGATCACAAGTATGGTTCATTAACGGATAAGTGCAATTTGACAAACAATTGATAAACCTGAACAACACAAGATTACAAAATACAACATGCTACTAAAGACTATAAAGGCAATGATTTTTTCAGTAAAAAGAAAGGCAGATTCAATAAGGCAAATTAGGCTTTATGGGTAACAATGGAAGTTATAGTTAGCCACCTAAGGGCAAGTGTAAGAGAAATGTGTCCACTGCTAGGAACAGAGACCACGTATCAGTTTCCTCTGCTGTTTCTACTTTGTATGCTATTATGGATATTGTACAGATGGAAGGCACATCAATGATGAAACAAGTCAACAATCTGTCAAACTTCTCTTTGTATTGAGAAGGAGGGGGAAGTAGAAAGCATAAAGAAAATAAAGCAATAGAGGAGCAAAAATATTATAAATGAAGAAATAATACAAACAAGAGTAGAGGAGCATAGTGATGCTGCTGTGAATATTTTGTCATATGCATTGGGATAAAATGAACTTCTTCTTTTCCCGGTTATGGGTTGCCACAGTGGATCATGTGTCTGTTCATGATTGGCAGTGGAGTTTTACAGTGTCGAGTTGCCAGCCTGGTGCACAACCTTCCACGGAAGGTATGGGTCTATATTATAATCGCAAAAGTTTAATAGTTCGAATGCATAAACATCAAACTGTATGCATCGAACTATTAAACGATTGAACACCTATAAAAACATTTTTAGGACCAAAAAGAAAAAAACACTAATGAGTGTAGGCAGGGTGGCAAGCACCCCTGCACCTCCCATGTGGGGGGGCTGCATCTCCCACACCCCTCGCTACTTAAATATACCAACTCTGAGATCGCGCTACAGTGTAGGAAAGGGAAATCTTCCCTTTCTGCACCATACTCCATTAAAGTGCGATCTCGGAGTTGGTATATTTAAGTAGTGGGGGTGTGGGGGGGGTGCAGTCCCCCACATTGGGGGTGCAGGGGGGCTTGACCCTGACTAAGCACCCATTACTTGTTTTTTTTTTTACAGGGTCTACTAGAATTTTGATGGTTTAATATTTCGATCACTAAAGTTCAATATTTAGTGATACGAAGCATTAAACCTTCAAGATTCTAATATAGACCCGGAAAGTATATATACACACACACACACACACACACACACACACACACACACACACACACACACACCTAGGGACAATTTAGTGTATCCAATCCACCTACAGCATGTCTTTGGGATGAAACCGGAGCACCCAGAGGAAACCCACGCAACCACATGGTGGACATGCAGACTCTGCACAGAAGGCACACCAGCTGAAGATCGAACCAAAGAACCTCTTGCTGTGAGATGGCAACGCTAACTGCTACACCACCGTGGCTGCCCATAATTGGGATAAAATGAACCAAGCTTACTTAATAAAGGGTTGTCAATTTTTTCCTTCATTTTTAGTTCCACATTCTGAAGTAGTAGCATTTGATAAGATACAGAAATTTAAATTAAAAAACAATTCTGAATTTCTTCATCTATACAACCCATTAATAAAAAATGTTTGGACAAGTGTTACATGATCTGTCCTTAGAACATAGAAAAATGTCTAAGAATTGCTCTTATAATATAAGTCAGAATGGAAGGATAGCATATAAACAATTAAAGGATAACAATCACGCGAAAATTGCCACTGCTGACAAAGTGGGGGGGGGCGGGGGGCAGTGTTGATATAGTACAAAGGAGAATATATGAAGGAAACAGAACAACAGTTATCACAATGAGTATCTTACAATAGATTCTAATTTGATCTTACGAAGCACTTTATGGTACAAATTGACAAGTGTCTTTCTCAATAGGTGGAATAATGAATCCTGACCTTAAACTTGCAATGTATGCTGACAGTAGATGATCCTACATGACTGTATTTTCTCTCGGTTCAAAAAATGCATAAGCCTAGACAACCAATCCGTGGTATCCTCTAATTAATGGAACCCAAATCAGGATTTTTGGAGATACTTTTAAAACATTTGTTGGATAATATTACATCCATGATTAAATTATAACACGTTTTCTAGTTCTTATGGATAACATATCAGTAGAAAAGCATGTCTATAGGGATTCATTGAATGTGAAATCATTGCATGCCTCAGTTCCCCGTAAATACAGTATAGAGGCAGTAAAACATTATTCAAAAGTTACAGAAGTCTATTCTCCAATGTTTGTACAATTTCTTTTGGAAATAGTGGAAATCACATTAATTAAAGATATGTTCTGTTTTGCTGACAAATGTTATTTAGATACGAATAGTACAGCAACATGCTGATATTTTGTGGGATTAATTGAAATGAGGTACGTATATGCCTCATATGTCAATTCACATCTCCGTAAGTTAGAATTAGATAATTGAATGATTGATGCGCATTATTGAAAAAGTGATGTGCAAGAGTTTCAACATTTTTTTTAAATATCTTAATAATGACATGGGTATACAGTTTAGGTATGAATATAATCTGATTGTGAGTTAGTTCTTAGATGTTATGACAACTAGAATTATTGATGGCTCAGTGAAGACTAGTTCCCTTTCATAAAAATGCCATGCTATCTGCATATATTTGTCACCCTTCAATATAATAAGAAACTCATCTTATTACCAATTTTTAAGACAGAACATAATCTGCAATCAGGAAACTATCAGGATCAAATTAATGATATGCAATAAATGCTGCGTAATAAGGGATATAAGCCATCATTAGTAGAAGAGGGTTATTAAAAGCTATCGGTCAAGTCAAGACAATAGTTATTGCTACAAAAAGAATGGCAGCAGGGTGAATCAGCACAAGTTAGATTTATTACCACTAATGGTAACAATACCTTTAAAATCAAGAAAATTTTAAATCGACACTGGTCCGTTCTTACTAATGATTCATTTTTATGAAGCAATGACAAAAAAAAAAAAAAAAGCTGTAGAATGGCATGTAAAAAAGAAAAAGCTATGGCCAACTTTTTTCAGGTTCATACGTTAATAGGTTGGTACTAGGCTATCAGCCCTAGAACCTATACAAGCCTAGCTATAACAATTCCCTGGCCATTTCTTCCCACAATATTTACTTCCCTGTACCCCTGTCTAGCAGGGTGGATGACGTGATCCCCGGGATGAATTTTCTATCTCCCATCCAGCCGTCAAGGTTCCTTTTGAAGACGGCCAAAGAGGCGCTCTGCTTGACATGTATGGGCAGTCTATTCCAGAGTCTGGGGAGTCTCTGGGTCAGGAACCTATCCCTCCAGAATGTTTTGTTCATTGTGATGACAAGGTTTAGATCCCTGGAGCGTGTGGCTCTGAGGGATTGGGATTTCTTTAAGTGGAGCATGTCCAACAGCTCTGGGTTTGACATGGCCTTGTATGTTAAGCAGAGATAGCCTCTGAGTAGACGATATGTGACAGAGTATAGCTGGAGTTTTTTTTAGATGGTCAGCATAGGGCATCTGCTTTAGGCCTGTGATTCTTTTAGTGAGGTATTTCTGTGGCCTTTCCAGTTGTTGCAGATGCTTTGAGAGGTACATACCAAATGGGGCATTGTATTCTATAATGGGTCTAATGAAGGATGAGTACAATGAGACAATGACCTTCTTTTTTCTGGATGAAAAGCCCTTAATAATGAGGGTGCCACATAGAAGGATATCCTGACTGTTGTGGTGATGTGGTTAACAAAGGGGAAACCACTGTCCACCTGTGTCCCTAAGTCTCTTATCACACTTTTGGTGTTTAGTGTACTGCCACCTATGTGGTAATTCATGGGTACATGTTTTTTCCCAAAGGGGATAACTATACATTTCTTGGCATTGAGCTTGAGCCCATGGCTCTGGCACCAAGCATCTGTTTCTGTAAGGCCCTTTTGTAGAATATCCAAATCATTTGGGGATTCAATAATGTCTCCCAGTTTGCAATCATCTGCAAACTTTGTTAGCCAGAGTCCCTTAGTGTTGGCCTGTACTTCAGAGAAGTAGATGTCAAACAACAGTGGCCCCAGGACTCCACTCTGAGATACTCCACTTGTCACTTGTCTGGAGCTGGATTTGGAGTTGGTTACTTTTACAGTGTGGGTTCTGTCAGTGAGCCAGTTGGCAACCTATCAAGTAACATTGGGATTAATGCCCAGCTTAGTAAGTTTATCTATGATTCCAGAGTAGGGAATGGTGTCAAAAGCCTTGGCGAGGTCCAGATAGGCTGTATAGACTGCCTTACCCTCGTCCACAGCTCTGGAGACTAATTTGAAGAAGTCACTCAGGTTCAGGAGATAAGAACGGCCCTTCACGAACCCAAACTGGGTGGGGTCCAGTGTTTGAAGGTTGCCAATGTCTTTATTTATAATTTTCATGATAATACATTCCATGGCCTTGCAGGTCAGGCTCGTCAAATTGATGGGTTGGTAGTTCCCAGGATCCAAGGTGTATCCCCCTTTGTGGAGTGGGATAACTGTAGCTGTGCACCACTCAGTGGGCATGAAGCCTAAGGTGAGGCTATGATTAAACATGGCACTTAGGTGAGGTGCCAGTTAATTTTGTAGATCATGTAGTACACAGCCCATGATGTCGCTGGTCCCATGGATGCTGTATTCTTAGCTTTGGAGAGTACGGTTTTTACCTGTGTGGCCATTATTACCAGAATTTGGCAATCTTTCAGTATTGAGATGGGCCCTTTAGAGGGTAAGAGGGGGGTGAAGTTGGCACTGAATAGATCTGCCAGGATATTGGCAATATCCTTGGGATCAGTATATTTAATGCCATTCTGTGTAGCTCAGTGCAGATTTGAGCATTGCCATTTAGATTCTTGACCTAGCTATAAAATGCCTTGTAGCTGTCTTTGAAATCTTTAGCAATTTTATTTTCGTAACTAGCTTTGGCGGATTTTATAAGGGATCTCAGCTTCTTACTGAGGCTGATAAGGGAGTTTTTTGCATCCTGGGATTTTCCTCTTTTCTGCAACAGTTTCTTCCTTTTGTTGTAAAGTTTGTTTATGGCAGGGGACTACCAGATTGGCTTCCTTTTTTGGAGGATAGTGTCTTGGTTCTATTTGGGCTGGCACGATTCATACATGAGTGGATGTGCTCGTAAAGTGCCTTAGTGAAGGATTCAGCAGTCAAACTTTCAGCTCCCATCTGCATGGGTGTCATGAAGCTTGTCACTTTTGACTTGAGTAGCATGAAGTTAGCTTTGGAGAAGTTTTTTACGGAGGTTCCCTTATTGGGGACTGGGGGAGGGATGTGGATGTCAAGGGTGATTAGCTTATGGTCAGACCTGACAAACGAGTGGGTGACCATAGGTGTGTAGCATCGATTTTCCCATGTTGATAATGACTAGGTCTAGGATATTGGAGCCTCTGGTGGGACTATGGATTAGTTGATCCATGGCGTTGGAATTTATGAATTCCAAGAACCATTGGGCAAAGGTGTTGGTACATGAGTAGTTTTCCCAGTTAATGACAGGGTAGTTGAAATCACCCAGTTGGTTGTATCTTAATATTAACCAATCTGTTTAGAAAGGTGTAGTGAGAATCATGGGGCATGGTGAGGGGATCTGTAGCAACAAAAACATACAAATGGCACACAGAAATCTGGTCGCGAAACAAAACAGCCACACAATAAAGCCCGAAGGTTGCTCACTTTTATTATACACACCCTAGCAAGCTACAGTTTGGATATCAGTCTTACCTAGTGTTAGCTGCACCTGGAGAATTTCAGATGGATTGTGTTGGACAACTAGCCTGGTGGTGTGAATATCCTCGGTGAATATGGACACTCCTCCACCTTTAGTGTTTTGGTCCCGGTTTCGTGGCCAAAAAGTGTGGAAAGAGTTCTAGCCTATTATTGCAGGGGTGATCTCTGGAGCCTTGAGCCAAGTCTCAGTTACTGCACAGATATCGATGTTCTCCATTTTTAGGAGTGCCTCAAGAGAGTGCATTTTGAGGTATAGACTTCTAGCATTGAGTAGCATTGCATTACCTTCAGATTTTGCATACTTGTACCTGTTACGGTGGTGGTTTCATCTTTTGAACTTTGCCTAAAAAAGGCACTATAGGGGTGGCAAGAGCCTTAGCCAGTAACCTGATTCCCAGAGGCGACAGGTGCAGACCATCTCTGGCAAAACATCATGGTCTGCCGATCCTGTCATCCCAGGCAGACAGATACTGAATCCCCTTTGAATGACACCAGAAGCTTAGCCAATTGTTGAAGTCAATCATTTTGTCTTTATACTGCGGTATCATTCTAGGCGAAGGCAGGATGCTACTCATGGCTAGAGACATACCTGCCTGGGCCACATGATCCGAGAGCTCTTCCATGTCTCTTTTCATGTAGTCCAGGGAGGTACATCTCAAGTCATTCACTCCAACATGGACAATGACAGAGTCATATTTGTACTTGTTGCAGAGTGACTTGAGTGCATGCGTTATATGGCAGATCCTGGCACCCGACAGGAAGGTGACTGTTACAAAAGAAATTGGCATTTCAGGATCAACATAAGGATGTAAGAACATTTTGTTACTCTTGTGGTAATTGTGTGCAGTGTAGCAAGATATGAAACACTAATTATTTTACATCGGTTAATGCATTATTTATATGTGAGATCAGAAAGTTCAACAGCAGTAAGTCAGAATGATTGCTTTATATAGTGTTCCAATCTGAAACATTTTATGTGGGCCAAATGCCACTTTTGTGGAAACAGTGAATATTGATTCATGTTAATGATATTAAATGTTAGAAGGAAAGGACTGCTCCCTAAAGACATTTAGCAAAACATACCATGGCTATTTATTTTTTTACAGATATTAATAAGATAGCATATTTAAAATATTTAATCAGAACACAAACACTTAAAATTTGAATTCCAAAATCCCTGGATTAAATACATTTACATAATTTGAATGAATTAGTCATATCATTTAAATTTGTTAGTGTATTTATTAGATTTAAACATTAGAGGGAAGTATAGTACAAATTAGATGGGTGTATTAAATGTAATAAATATTTAAATCAAGTTATTTATTATTAAATTCATCATTTAATAATGGTTTAAAACATATATGATGGAATTTAATATAACAGCAAAAAAAATGAATTTATACATTTTATAACAACTAAGTTATTGTAATGTTTTAATGGTAAAATCACTCCCCTGGATTCTGCAAGCAGCTGTGCAGGAATAAGTTATTCCTGCACGGCCAGTCCATTCCTGTGCAGCACGGCAAAGTGCCATGCATATGTATGAAGGCGTGCTGCCGTGCTGTAAAACAGACACGGTTCTGTGTACAAGTGCAGGGGGGTGTCTGAGAGCAGAGCTCTCACAATACACAAGGCCCCTGCCATCCAGACTTGCCATTTGACAATTTAATACAAGCAAGAACACTCGTAACACCCATCCCATCAGGGTAAGAAATGTGGACAAAGCCATAATGAACAATCATCTCTACCAAGCCAAAAGTTGATAGAATAACAGATTTAGCATAAGCACATAGCGCACACCTCCAAACCCATCAGAGTAAGGAATGTGGACAAAGCCATAAGAGACAATTGTCCCACAAAGCAGAAAGTTGATGGAATAACCGGTTCAGAATTAGCATGGATATTCTGAAGGGTACAAATTACAAAACACAACAAATAAACTTTTTTTTTTTATACATGCAATCAAGTATAAGCGTAGCTGAGTGGGAGTGCCCGTTGCTTAGCTATGCTTAGTCCAGCTGAAACTGTATGATAAATTAAAAGGCAATAGACATCCAGCATAAGCATAAGTACAATAACATAGTGGTTAGAATGTATGCCTTGCATGTAGTCATTTATGGTTCGAGCCTCACGAAAGCCATTTCCACTTTGTATGTGTAAACCTTAAAATTTTAATTTTTTGCATATTTATGTAAGAAGTAACAGATTTTTCTCAACCACAGTAGTGTACTAGGCCCAGATATGAGGTGTCAGCATAATAAAGTAGTGAAACCCCCATATAAACACAAGTTCCCCATACAGTATAGTCACACAAGAATAAATTAATCACAGCATATTGGGGGATGTCAGGGAAGGTAAATAAATGTATATTATGTAATGAATGATGAATCAATCCCATACAGGTGTTAGACCAATATAATAAAACATAAGCAATGCTAAGCATTGCACAGCTATGCTAACCAGGTGCAAGCATTGTGTACATATGAATACTAAGCAATGAATAGCCCAGCTAAGTGGAGTTGCCTATTGACAAGCAATGCTAAACCTGCCACTTTAAACACTGCCAACTTTAGCTAAGCAGGTTTGCCTGTAGCTTAGCTTAGCTCAGCATTTTCAAAACCGTCCAATCATAGCAAAGGGTGGGAAATCGGCTGTATTTAAACCCTTCAGGTTGGAATACAGATCATAACTGGTTGTAGATCTTCAGTGTAAACAGTATGGCAGGAGTTGGAGAGGGCATGTGCTTCCGGGTGCAGCGCTGGGGCATACAGGAGTGCAAGGTCATGGATGGACTCCTGATAAAAAAAAACATGACATGAAAGTGCTGCAGGACCAGTACCAGGGCTCCCAATATAAAGCAGAAGCCTGGGAAAGTCTCACTCATGATCTCACTAGTACTAATGGTATCACTTGGACTGGTGAGCAGGACTGGCATCACTATGTTGACTTGAAATAGAGGAAGAGGGAGCTCTTAGAGCAGTGGGTCCAAGAAGCAAGAGACAGGGGAGATGTCCCAGCAATGTGTAAGTATTCATAACAATAATTGTTTACTAAAGTCCAGCCTGTGTATGTGATGGATAGGTATGCATAAATGTTTCTCTGTTTTCATTACAGCTGCAGCTGAGCAGGCTGTGAAGCATGAAGCCCATGCCAGCAGGTTGCAAAGGCTGCGTCGTGAGGCTGGGGAGTAACAATCCTGCTTGTAGTAGTCATACCAAATAAATATAGAGGAGTAAAATGTCACCTGGCACTATAACAAATGTGTATGGTTTCCACTGAATAAACCAGACAATATGACAGTAATAGTTCCATATAGGTCATATTTAAATAAAAGTGTAATTGCCTGGCAATAAAGTTCTAAATCCTGGACTGGTTGTGTTTACTCTGGTATTTTATGGCCTCACGTGTTGCATTCACCAAGATCTGGTATGTTAATAGTACTGTTGTGTCAACTGTTTCTTGCACTGTGCTACATAAAAAATATGTCTAGGAATCTCTGTATAAGAATATTGCAATTACAAGGTTAGATTATACAACCAACAGAGACTTAGAAAACACTTAAGGAAAAGAAAGCACTTTCTAAATAGTGTGCTCTGCTGATACACAAATTGTTGTCTTTTTAGCACACACAGCCATGGTTCAAATTGCAGGAGTGGTAGTAAGCTGTATACATAATCATATCTCTCAACTGCTTAGATTTGTGCAGATTGTCCAGATATTTGCCTCATATTTTTGGCCTGTTCCTCTATTTTCCTGGCAAATCACTGGGATGATCTCAGGATTGCAGTCATGAAATAATGATATACATTTGAGTTTCAGACTTCAGATCCTTCAGAAAATGTATATCAAAACAAATCCTGTTACTCTAGCAACTTTCTAAAAGTTTATATGAACAATATTTAAAATATGTCCCTATTTGTACCTCCAGTTTTTCAAGCTCTGTACAGATGTTTTGCATTAAGAGGTTGAGAGGTATGTGCAGAATTATAACTAGGAATATGGGAATATGTGTAGAAACAGTCAGGTAGTGTTAACAAACATTCCCTCCACAGGTCTACCAGGTAAGAGAAGTAGAATCAAGCTATAAGAAAGTTGAAGTATACACTGTGTACAAACATACCACAGCCCAAACCAAGGCCATAGGGTATTGTAACAATACCTGTAGAGTAATGATTAGAGCAATGATCATTAAAGTTGAGAGTACTGCAAGGATATACAAGTTGTTATTTAACATCTCTCCACCCCCTCATCATATCTGTAACAATAATCTAAACACACAAATCAATGGGTAAGTTTTACACCAAACCTACTGTTGGGACATAGGTCCTATTGTTCAACAAATATTGAAATGTGTTTCTATTAATGTGCCATGTTGAAATACTATCATTGGTGGCCTGTTGCTATCAATGTAACCTGCATGCCATTGTAATGGCCACTGTGGTTCCTTATATGCATTTGTTCTGTTTGCTATGCAACTGTTCCAAATCTGTTGTTTTGGGTTAATGGGAATATCTATGCATGCTGTTATAACTAATCCTGGATTGTGTTGATTATTACTAACCCACATATGTTCTAAAACTGTAACACCATAGTATGTCTGGGACCCACCCTGGGACATCCTCGTCCGCTGGTCTTGCACCACCTTTGGGTGGAACCGCCTCAGGGGATAAGGCTCATCCCCCTGGGAGTGGGCATGTGCAGGATCCTGTCACCAGAAGCCAGATCCGGGGTCTGATGCATAGCAAGCTCCGCAGAGAATTGGGAGATCTGTTACGCCAGCTTGAGGGCCGCATGGTGCAATTAGAGGGTTAGTCTGCCTCTCCTGCCCAGCCTCCAGCACAGCCACTTTTGGAGTCATGAAGGTGCAGTGGTGACTGGGGCTGGGGACCTCAGTCCTACTGTTTCCATTTGGGGGTGCATGGGCTTCTGATTTCCAAACACCCCTCCCTGCCCAAGGTCTTTACTCCTCACATGTGTCATATACCACCCCTGTATGCTGTCTTGTCTGATTTGCCTGTCTTCCTACCCAACCTACCTCCCCAAATATACCTACTATCCTTCCTCAACATCCCACTCTCACCATAAAATAAAAGTGCAATTTGTTCCCAAAAAAAAATTTCGCCCCATATGTAGCTGTTCCATTTTGCACAAGTGCCCACTGGACACATGTAATCTGGTCTAATTTGCTTCACAAAACATTGTTGTTATCCTCATTCCTCTCTTAGGGGTTTGAGTGTCCTAATATACCTCCAAAATCAGTATATATGCACAGCTGCTGCTGTAGAAGACATGGACAGCTATGGACCTTTCCTTCACCTGTCCTGAAGATCCCTAGCTACTTTCCCTATTGTCTTCACCTCTGTGTGCCCTCTTTTTCACCACTTTCCTATCACCCCTTTTTTCCTTTCTTTTAAAGAAATTAGCACGGGGTAAGCGGGAGTAGGCACTTTTCAGCAGTAGTAAGTGGGATTAAGCCTGTTTGCATGGCGCTAAGCAATGCCAACACAGATTAAGCACTTTTAAGACTAACTGTCTGTAAATATATTTAACCAGAAGTTAGCATTACATACCACTGCGCAAACCCACACAAACCTGCTAACAACTGCTTAAAAGTATCCCAATCACTCTGTATCCAACAGCCTTTGTTCTGCTGAGCAACAAACTAATCAACCCTTGCAGGTCTTGAACACAGGACCCTGCACACCATAGCCACAACAATTTACCACTAAGCCATCTGAGCTGTAGATATGTGTGATGTTTTCTGAAACATATCATGCAGCACAGTTATGTATGTAATGCATTCAGACATTGGATACACACTCTGAACCTCTCACTGCAAAACATCTGACCAAAGGTACTGTAAATGGGGGTGAAGGAACCCAAACTAGGGACCTCTTGTAATTATTGCCATTATCCCTACCTCCCACAGCTCATCTGTTTTATCTTGCACAAGATAACCAGTCATTGCAAGTCTTGAACCAAGGACTCTGCATAACATGGCCACAAGTTACTAAGCCATAAGATGGTGGGATGATTTCTCTAACATATCATGCAGAACAGTCAGTCTACCATAGAGAATGTACAATGTGGAAGCACTAAACATTCTAATGATACATACACACACACACACACACACACACACACACACACACACACACACACACATATATATATATATATATATATATATATATATATATATATATATATATACTTATAGATATATATAAAGAGAGTGTATATAGAAGGTGCACAGAATATCAAACAGCCATTATTCCTACAGTTGCCATCTTTTCAAATGGCCAGTGTCTGATTCTTTCCTACAAATGAGAATTATTGCATGAAACATATACCCACACACAATGCAAAGGACATGACACCACACAGTTTGCATATATATAAATGTTTATTTGTGTACTATTTCAGTTGTTTATGCAATTTCTTATATAATTTAGTTGTTTGAAATACATAACTGATTAATACAACTCTCACAGAAAACATGATACAGTAATCTACAAAATATAACATACTTTGCTGTCTACACATTTGCATGGAAGACAAGAATCAATCAACACTTAATTACAGATGTAGTTCAACAGCCTCCAATTACACTCTGTAGTCAACCCCCTA
Source organism: Protopterus annectens (assembly GCF_019279795.1). Lineage (NCBI taxonomy): Eukaryota > Metazoa > Chordata > Ceratodontiformes > Protopteridae > Protopterus > Protopterus annectens. The sequence goes on from NC_056728.1 coordinate 1,959,333,879, forward strand.
AGGGGAAAAGTATCAATTGTCACAATGTAAATGTATCCGTTACATAACAATGCTTAACTTAAAACATCACTATCACACTGACAAACAGAACTTTATGCAAGGCAGTAAGCTCTAGCCCACCACTGTTCTCATGGTGAAACATATGAAAATGTACAGCCATATACCTTTATGTTTCTTATTACTGATATTCCTCACATGTTGTAACAGCCTAGGTTAAAAACATTTAATACTCCCCCATAAAATGTCTTACAAGGGCATATAACAGTGTTCTCTATACACTGACCTCCAAACTGTACAGGGTCACACATGTTTTGTCCAGATGTAGCCCTCATATATATATATATATATGGATACTACCCCACATCTTGTGTGGGAGTCCACAACATCAATGGAATGATAGCAGGAATGGCAGCACTAAATCATGACATACCATACCTATCAACCTCTTACTGCATGACATCTGGACAAAGCCTGGTATATAAGTGGAATACAGAGGCTGAAACACAGGGCTATATTTGAAATATTGCTGTTATACACTGTAAAAGTTGCTGGTGTTACAGGATTGGTTACAACATACTCTTACTCAGGAATATGAAGTAAGGAACACAAATAGATGTTGCCATGTGCTGATCGCAATCAACGGCGAGAATGCCACTGATATGTCAGGGACAAGACCTGTGTGGGGAACCTACAAAACATAACAGCCAATCCTCTGGCCATCATGTGGATAGGCCCACAGTTCAGAGCTATGCAGGCAGACTGCATTCCATGCAAAACTAGCATATACACACAAACCCTGTAAAACTAGCAGCATTCAATGCCTACAACAGCAATACTCAAATGCTGTCCCTAGGTCTGGAACCTTATACAAACATGTAGTTGTCCTCTGTTCACAAGTCCTATTGTAAGAGGTATTCCTACCTGCTGTCTGCATCACTGCTGCCCCCACACATGGAGGATGTCTTCCACACAGGAAAAGTAAATGGACAACGCCCACATGATTTTGTTATTTATAGTATTGGGTTGCTATGACATTGGCTATTGGAAGAACTGCACAGCTGCCTGCATGTGATTAGCAAGTGGGGAACAGCAATTGGTGCAGAAGCCATCACCTGAACATGAGCATCACCTACAAAAGCCATGCTTCAACCCATTCAAACAAGCTCAATCCCAGTAGTGGAGAGAGAGAGAGAGAGACACAGAGATAGAAAGAAAAAAAAAACACATAAACAAAACCTCAAAATAAGAAATAAGAAACAAGAAAACATCCTGTGCACACAAGGAACCTGAAGATAAACCATGTATGTGAAACATGTAAGTATGCAATTGAATGTAGTACTTGGTCTGTAATAATGGGATAGATGAGTATGAAAGATGTATATGTGCCATCAATACTTGCTGTAATGATGTCCTGCAGAACAAATGCTATGGACATAACATCTGGCTCTGTCATCAGTGGGCCATACCTGTTAACAATGCAGATCTTCACATAATGTCAAGATTTAGCCATCATAGTGTTTGTTCTGTTCCTCCAAATATCTGTATTAGTCTGGCAAATAGCTGAAGGTGGCATAATGAAGTCATGACAGACACATGAGTTTCAGACCCCACCACCTTCAGAACAGTCATGGTAATGCAAAATGTATCATGCTACATCCCTCATAGCTTTATAATAGGCATATCTACAATCTGTCCCTATATACCACCCCCCCAATGTTAGGCTTTGTCCACATGTGATGCTCTAAGAGGTGGATAGGTTGGGTCACAGCTGAGGAGCCTGACGCACCCTGAAAAAGGACAGCTCATATATGGCAACCACTAGAGTGTCTGTCAAACAGTCATGCCTGTGCCACTGCTAGGCCAGTTAATGGGATGTTGCCCATATCCATATGTTAACTGTGAATATGAGTATTATACATGTTTGTATTGTAAATGTAGGATACCTATATAGGGCATGAGCATAGTAAAGCACTGTCGCAGATGTGTGTGTTAAACTGAATGTGATATATTGAATTAATAACATTCAACTGTACAGTGTTCTTCTGGATAATGTTCACATTTGTGACAGATATCTGTAGTCACTTACACATATACTTGGGTTATGGCAGCTATATTAATACTTTATCAAAATTGACTTCCCTGTTTTGTCACTGGTATAACATGTTGAGAGGTATAATTGAGTTGCAAGACTGTAACTACAGTGTGCCATAATCACAAAGAACACAAATATATACCAGGTACCCCTGAGCATGTGTATGTATGTGTATGTTCAGCTGAAAGGCACAGAAGTAATAACATGGGTCACAAACAGTCTGGAAAATAGGATGTGCATGTTGCACATGTGTAATATTACTGTCACTGCATACAACAAAATAAATGTGTACTGCCACTGATTGTTGCATTGCCATGACACTGATATGGGAACTACAGTAGGCATGCTTATCACGTAGTAATCAGGGAAGTATACAACTGTGTTATGACCCACTGTCCATGCCTGCCACTAACAGCTATATCGACACCCATATACACTGGATATCAAAGTGTACAAACCCCTGTTGGATTGCCAGGTCTGTGTGCTGTATGCCAATGAGATCACAGAGAGTCATGTCAAAACGTTTCTTATCTCAAATGTGACCCATAACCTGTACAATTCTATTGAAAAAGAAACAAAGCTGTTTCAGGGAAGGTGAGCAACCATTGCCAAGTATAGATGTGATATGACATTAGAGTTCAAACCAGGACAAATGGATGCTGTAATCATCTCAGCAGGTGTTTACACAAAATATCAGTGTAAGGGTGTGCACACACATTCAACTGACTTACTGTACTGAGCATTAATTCCAATATATTTCCTCAGGACAGGTTGTTATGTTCCCTATTGAACTGAGCAGGCTATAGGACACATCATAGGTGGGGACTTTGTTGCCATGTGCTTTTGTGGGGTCATGTTTCAATTTCACAAGTCCTATGCATTGTAACAAGGGTGTGTACACTTCATATCCACTGTAGTTATATGGAATCAGCAGTACCTTACCTGTACAACCATCCTCCACCAACAATAGAGTAATCCCCCTTGGTGGATAGCACCAAGACACAAAGCACATAATAGGTTGCTATAGTGACTGTATAGGGACACATAGGTGCAGACCACAACTTGGAAGTAAGTGCACATTTATCTGAGCAAGCATGTAGGTTCACAGGTGACCTGTAAAGCTGACTATGGCTAGAAATCAGACATAGCCACACCACCAAGGCCAATTGCAACAATGTCTCCACATATGTACACAGTCTCAGAACCAGTAACACAAGTCAACCTGTACTGGGGGTAAAGCACACCTCATACACACATGGCATAGATACAAGCAACCTGCCTCAGGCAGGATAGGTGGGAACAGTGGCACCCTGTCCACAACATTAGTACAGGGGGATATGCACATCAACCGCACTCTTGCCCACATCAATGGTGAGCATGGACATAATGCTGATTGATGGCAACAACAGCAAGTCTCCATGGGGCATGAGAACATCACAGTTTGCCTCCTACATGAAAACAGCCATGTGCTCACAGTTCCATCACGCACTACGGTCAACCACAAACATGCCACCATCCACACAAAGAAACAGAGTCCATAGATAGTCAGAGCAGGACACGTTCTGTATTAGAAATAGTTCATTCTTTATTTTAAAATAAATAAGCTCTTTCTTCTCGTCTTACATTAATAGAGACTTCATCAGATAAAACCGGGTCATTAATTCCTAGTTTAAATAAGTAAGAAGCAGTGACCTCATTTCCTCCTAATATTAAATTATTAAAGTGGCAGCATATATATAAAAAAACGTATATGCTTACAGAATCCCAGAAGTCTTTCATGCTAACATACTATAAATAAGATCTGTCCATCTCATTTATACTAGCAAAGTGAATATTAAAATCATGTAATAAAATGTTTTAAATATCAGTATATAAGAACAAATATATGAATCAAAGTTATTGCCATTATTCTCACATTATAAAGTCAATAACTTAGTTGATGTACTCAATGCATCTGTAAATAAGACATAATATCCATTACAGTGTTTAAAAACTAGAATTCTAATGTATTATTGGCATCTGTTCAGCACCTTTAATTTTAACAAACTATCATTCAAGCCTGGCCAATATAATGCATTCAGGTGAAGTTGCCAAGAAAGTTCCAACTTCTCCAATAAATATGGCCAGGCTCCCCTTGTTCAGATATTTTTATAGAATCTAGAATAATGAACTTAAACTGATGTTCGGGGTAGAGCATATTATGTTTTGCTAAAGCATTGCATTCACAGCTATCCTGTATATTCCTGAGATGTTCCCCTATTCTGTTCTTCCATTTGCACTCAGTATTGCCCACGTAGAAGCATGGGCGATTACAACATAGGACACAGTAAACTACTCTTTCACTAGTGCAGCAATAGCTCTCACTAATTTTTATTTTCACCCCATTAATTTCTAAAAATTCAGTTTCTAAAATGTTGCTGCAAAACTTACACATTCCACATTTATACATGTGCCCTCTAGTTTGTTTATGTTTTGTTTCTGTTAAAGTAAATTCTTCATAGAATGTCCTTTTCTAAAAATACAGATAGGTTTATCACCTAAGATGTCTCTCGTATCACTATCATTACTTATTAAATTCCAATTTTTCATTAAAATGTTTCTAACCTTGTGCATCCCTAGTAAATGTAGTTAAAAACTGTGTTGATAGGTTAATGCACTACACAAGGTATTCATTTCAATATTAGTCAAAGTGGCATCTGCCTGTAAAGGCACTTCATATGCAGTATCTGTTAAGTCCAAATTATTCACATTCATTTCCTCAACCCTTCCTCTAGCAGTCAGAATTGGTGAAACATGTCCATTACTTCTTTTAATTGTAACCTCCTCCGTTATTTGATCTATTAATTTAACGTGGTATCCTCTTTTAATAAACATTTGTTTTAGTAATTCACATTCTCGAATAAAACTCTCCCACAGTGTAACCATCCATGCTGCCTGGACAAACTGTCCTTTCACTGCAACTCATTTTTGTTGGAAAGGAATGGCAGCTACTAAATTGATGAAAGCTATTGGAGCATGTGTCTTTGTGGAAGATTTCAGCTAGAAATCTCTCATTAACTTCATCCTTAATTAATAATATGTCTAAATAGGAAATTACTTTTTCTTTTTATTGTATAAGTAAACTTTAAAAAATTTGTCATGCTATTAATGTATTCTAGAAAAGATGTTACCATCCCAGTCGGTCCTTGCCATAAAATAAAAATATAGTCCAGGTATCGAACATAGGTGTTACAATATGGGAAATATTGAGACTGTTTTAAAAATCGCTTGTCCCATTCTAACATGACTATATTGGCATAAAGGCCATCCACCATCCACACACCACCCACATGGAAGATGGTCACTGTCATCTCTCTACACAGAAATGAATGGTGAATAGTGGATTATGTCATTAAGTGTCCAACACTGGGGGAACTGGACGGGTCAGGGCAAGGAGTGCAATGCAAGATGTCAAAGCCATGATAGCTTACAATGTTATGGTATAGTCTTGGTTATTTGCAAGTAATATCCACTGTTGATGTGCACATGGACAACCGTATGATGTCCTGTGACCTTTTACCCTGTTTATGTCTTCCAGGTACAATGCTCCAGGAACATCTCCCCCATTAACAAACCGTGCAAATGAGGAAATCATACAATAACTCATCATGCATCATGACATACTATTCAGCCACATGGCCCAGGATCTGCAGGACAGAACTGCCTTGTGGAATGACCTTATCCACAGGGTAAACAATGTCGACCTGCACAACCAAAATTATGAGCAGTTGCAGCATCGTTGCACAGATCTAATCTGCCGTGCCCGTCAGGGTGCTGCTGCAGTTAGGAGGGACCAGCTAGCCACAGGTGGGGGTCATGCCATCCAGCCCCCACTGACAAATGCTGAGGAGCTCCTTACCAGCCTTGGGACACCTGTCCACTAGACAAGTCAGCAGGCTGAAGACATCATTGTGGAGGTAGTTTCCATCCACACAATGGACGAGGAGTATGCAGTTAAGACCCCAGGGCACATTACTAGACCACTGTTGCTTATCCATTTTCATCTGTAAAGTATCTACATGCATATGCCAGATTAGATAGTCTGTTGCTGAAGTGTAGTAATGAACAGATGTGCATAATCTCTAGTATTGTGGGTTTGTACTTTTGATGTGCCGAAATGCTGCTCCCACCCTGTACCAATGCCACAGGTGTGGCTACTGACATTACTTCTCTCACACAACTATTTAGCTCCCTCTGGTATAAAACTGGGACAGCAGCCTGTAGCTGGTGAGTATGGAAATGTTTTGTTCAGGTTTGCCAATACACCGGTCATGTTATGGCCATGCACACATTTAGCACAACTACCCATAATACATGCTGTACATGTTCACTTATTGTTGGTGTTAACTGCACTGTATCACAGTGGTCACAATGGTGGCATATCTGAAGGGTATGTAAGAGTCCTGCAGTATACCTAACAACCTGTCAGTGCAAGATGTGTAGACAGAGATGAACATAATGGTTGGACAAATGGCCTACAGTAGGGACATGTCTAAAACATTACACTTATACGGTGGCTACAACAGTGTATACACTGCTATTACAATGGCAACTTGTACTTGTAATAACCTGTGGCAAACCACAATACCACATTCCACACCTTTTACAACCTGTAATATAATCCTAACATGAGCAATGAATGTGTAATATGGAATAATATGTTAGGACAACAAATATAGGAAATACATACCTTAACAAACACTGGAAGCATATGTGTGCACACACTCCAAGTAAAATATTGTGGAAGCAGCTTGTGATGTACTGACAGCATTCACTCTTCTTGAGTACACACCTTTCTTCAAGTATAGGGCCTCAATGTCACACCAAGTAATGGTCTGCTGTCTAAGAAGTATGTCCGTGACATTTGCCCACTCACCTACAATAGAGGCAGCCATGGCTTGTACACATCTTACAAGCCATGAAATGGATCCCATATCCAAAAGGTAGCACTCAAGAGTGGGAAACGTAGCCTTACCTCACCATTGCATATACCATGGCAAACAGTGCAGACAGTCATGTATGTGTGTATGAAGTATGGGACACAATTGATATAGAAAAAAACAGATGCCCATCCAAAACAGTTGACAAAACATGTTGCAAAATTGTCATAGAGGCTGCCCAGAAACATGCAGCAACACTAAGGGACTTGCAGGAATGTCTAGCAAGTACTGCCTGCCCAGTATTTGTCTTGACAATTGCCTGGATTCTGCATATGTGTGGCCTATGGGTTAGGGTAATCAGACAGAAGAGTTGTCCCACATGATACATCATCCAGGACTCTCTACAGGCATAAGCATAACATCAAGTCTCCCAAAGGCATGTGTTGCAATGTGTAATGTTGTCATGAGACCAAGGCTCAAACCTACAGACAGTAGTCATAAAGATATGTGTGGTGCACAGGAACATCTCACTCCACCTCAGGACCACCATCCCCAATTGTTAGCTTGCTGGTGCCACTGTACACCTTTAGGTTTGCTGTTCATTAGCTGGAACTAGGCCGGTAGACATGGTGTTTTGAATTTGGAACACTGCAAAATAACACTCATGTGTGGCCCATAATCGTCAAGCATCTGAAATAAGGATGAGGATGGGGAGGGGTGTCAGCTTGAAACAGAACAGTGAACTGAAGCATACATCCAAAGCTTGCTAAGAATGGCTGTATCTAAACACAGTCAAGGTTATGAATTATGCCAGACATAACCCTGACTCTACAGCAATAGTGAACCCACTGTGTGACCTCCAAGAACTGTGCACTTGAGCTGACCTTGCAATCTGGCAGGGTTGGGGGACATTTGTAGAGCAGACTGACAAAACAATGGCATGTGAAGATGGAACATGCCAGTATACCCCTTCTAGGAATAGTGACTGTTGTAGTTCACTTAACAGGTGCTTAAAAAAACTATTGTGTTAAGGGTGTGCACACTTATGCAAACCACATATTGTATGCATCTCATTCAGCATCTGCATGACTAACACATTTGCTTGATACTGCATTGAATCGCACAGGTCATATGTCACATATCAGGTGTGTGTAATGTTAATAAATGCAGCATTGTGGCCCCATTGCATATCATAGAAGAGGCTGGCATGTCAACAAGGCTGTGTACATTCCTCATATCCACATTAAGCTTTGAAGGTTGTCAGTGTAACCGGATTTTATTGCACATACATACACTGCTGATGATGATATCTGCAAATCAAAGGACAGGCATTAATTATTGACATCAGTCCTCATATCATACCAGGTATGTGACAGACAAACACACAGGGGCTATGAGTAACAGAGCAAACATAACTGCCACACATATGTTTTCATGCTGTGGGGAGGGACGGAAGAACAACTAAATATATCCATAGAACAGATACATAGTACCACCACTTTCCTTAGGTTTACTAAAAAGTCATCCAATGTGTGTGTTGCTTATCTGGATGTATATATAGAAAAATCAATAGATGGTACGGTGGATACCAGAATGTACAGGTAGGAGTGTTACAGAAACACACTACTACATAGGACCAGTATGCATCCCAGAAGAACGTTTGGGAATGTAATAAAAGGTCGAGGATGCGAACATCTAGATTAAACAAAAAGGAAGGCGTGTTTAGACAGGGGATGGATACCCTGAAGTATGAATTTAAATCTCGAGGGTATAAGGAGAAGGAGGTGAAATCTAAGTTAGAAGAGGTTGTTAAGAGTAAATAGAGTGAGACACTGTTACTCAGAAAGTACTGAGAATCAGTTAAGGGATGATAAGAAATAATAAATAAAGAGAAAGGCTGAGATCCTTACATCATATACAAATGACATTGGAAAGATAAGGGAAATTATAGAGAAACACTGGCCTATTTTGCTAACAGACAAAAAGGTAAAGGAAGTGGTGGGAGATACACCAAGTTTCCAGTACAAGAATCAAATGAATCTTAAAAGGATGTTATGTTACCCCAACAGGGGATTAGTAGAGGAGGGGACATACCCATGTAGGAGCTGTAATTGGTGTAGTTATATTAACTGTAGTAATAAATTCACACATCCTGACATGGGTAAGGTGTATGATTTTAAGGTAGTGGCGGACTGTGCATCTAAGAATGTTGTCAACAGTGTAAACGTTGTCAACACTTCTATGTAGGGTTGACTACCCGAATGCTTAGGGATCGCATTAGAGAACATGTGAATAGCTTGAGAACGAAGGATTCTTTCAGTGCACTCTCTAGATATGATTTGACCAATGACAGAGTAAATAAATTCAAGTTTATAGCAATGGATAAGATCAATACAGGAAATAGGAAAGGTAATGTAAAGAATAAAGTGGAGAATAGTGAATTAGGATGGATCCTTCACTTGAGAGCAGAGAAGGGATATGCCTCAATGGGAAGGTAACAGTTAAGCCAGTGTTGGAAGCAAGGGGGATAAGGAAGTAAGATATGTATGTATGAATAGAGAATATCTTCGATAAGCAGGAATATATGTGTGGTTTCTGGCTTTAGATGCATTTATTTTTACTCTTATTTCTAGGCTAAGTCAAGCAGTTTTCAATATAGGCATTAGTGAAGTACAAGGTTATTATATGCCTGAAACAATGTGTTATTTAAGAAGTATAATATAAATAAATGCCTATATTAATTATGTACTTATTACATCGATGGATTAGGTCCTATGAAATTTATATTTTATTTTATATTAGCAGGGCTAGTAATGTATTGGAAGTTCTTTTCATTATATCTTGTGAGTTATAAATAATAATGCATGTTGAGCATGGGTATGAGTGAACAGGGATGGATACATGAAATAGAAAATCCATTTTAATAATTTTTAATAATTTGTTTCAAACAATGGGAAAATGGAAAAGTGACAACTAATTAATTCTAACTCACATCTAGTAGTTAAGGATAGCCATAGGACATAATAATAATATGCGTTTTAATATAAATGAGTTAGATATTCAAGTTGTATATACTATCTATGATATTGATTAGATCATAATAGGTTTTCAAGTCTCATGTATAATTATATACCCTTTAGTATAAGCAAAGCATAGGGATGTTTATAAAACTAAACCATTAATATTAACTGTATAGTTGATAGGAGGGATAGCTAAGCTGCTGCTTGAACCTGAAAGAGTATGAGCAGGTAGCGTGTGTGAGTGAATAGGGTACGCATAAAGAGACGTTGGAACAGTATAATAGCTATAGTTAGGAAACACAGATGAGAGAATGAAATATATACGAGTATGGAGTCATGTATATAAATGAGTGTTAATGTTAATAGTAAGTTTGTGACCTTTGGGATTACTGTCATCTGTGAAATTGAATTGTAATGTATTTGTTAACTCACGATAGAGGTTCCATTTGAATTGAACCTAAGCCCAGAGTAAAGCAAGCTTTGAGTATGCGCAAGAATGGAAAACGGCGAGCAAGTAAAGGATAGAGTGGTACTTGCTCTAAGCATCGGAACTAGGGGACAATAGCAAGTGTGAGTAAAAAAAATATATTGTTAATATAAGAAGAATGATGATAAGTGACTAACAGAATGGTTTACATGATGACAATGAACTCCTTGACACATGTGAATATGATGATCTAAGAGCGTTTGTATTGAAAAAAATGTATTATACCATGACCACCCCAAAACATGCACGCTGATTGGCCAGCGTGCACATTGTAAACCGAGTTATACTAATGGAAAAAGGTCCGGTCGCCCGGACTTTTTTCCATTAGTATAACTCTACTTTTAAAACACTGTCTCGCTATGTTAAATGGGTTTAACATAGTGAGACAGGTTTTAAAAAAAAAGCAACGGAGATCTCCGTTGCTTTTTAAAGCTGTCTCGCCATGTTAAACCCATTTAACATAGCGAGACAGGTTTAAAAACGGAGAAAGCAAGATCTCCGTTGCTTTTTAGTTTCGCTATGTTAAATGAGTTTAACATAGCGAGACAGTTTAAAAAAGCAACGGACATCTCCGCTGCTTATTTTAAACTGTCTCGCTATGTTAAACCCATTTAACATAGCGAACTAAAAAGCAACGGAGATCTTGTTTTCTCCGTTGCTTACAACTCTGATGTACTGCGCAGGCGCAGTACATCAGAACTGCCGCGGATGCCAGACATCTGCGGAAGGGCAGTAAACAGGCATTATACTATGCCATTATTTAAGAAAAGTAATAGTTTCTTTTCTTAAATAAGGTAATGGTATAATAGCAATAACCCACTTCTGGGTGTGGGTAATGCTAAATTCACCCGGTTGGCTTTGTTTGGTCCTCGCCTCGAGACCAAACCACGCCAACCGTGGGTAAATTTAGCATTACCCACACCCAGGCGTGGGTTATTGCTATAATACTTACGTAGCCTGAAAATATCTATTGAACGGATGCAGGAATTGTAGATGTTTACGATATAGGAAAGCCATTTTCTTCGATGAGATTATATTTTATAGCTCTTGGTGAATATGTAAACAAGAAAATGACATTTTAATAATGATGGGTGACATTTTAAAGTTTTTATCCCTTTAAGAAAGTTTAAGTAGAGTAGGCATATGGTGAGAGGCATGCGCAATTAGAGTTGCCACCTTTTCAAATGCCCAAAGTGGGACATTTTTGGAACAAACATCAGATTTTGCCAGCAGAATCATACCCACAAGGAAAGAACTTCACTTGTTTGCCTAAATAAAAGCTTATTCTTGTAGCATTTTAGTTGCTTATTCTGTTTCTTATAACATTTAGTTGTTTCAGATATAGAATAACTGTTTTATGCAACTATTACATAAAATATAGGAAATAATTTTGTCCTAAAATCTCAGGACATTTGCCATTTTTACAAATTTTTTGCAGGACACACCTGCCCAAAGAGGGACTGTCCCTCACAAAGTGGGACAGGTGGTAACCCTATGCGCAATGTATTTAATGATGGGAATTAGGAGACTGGAATGGGAAGGTGGAATTAATTAAACTGACGGGGGAGTAGTTGATGTGAGTATATTTTATGCATTGTATTGTAGTAATGTTATACGGTCTGATTAAGCCACCGGGATGGTGGTGAAAGTGCTTACCTTGTAATAAAACGTTTTTATGTCTCTACAGCCATACGCTACACGACCATTATTTTGTTTTTCTTGCTGCTTTTGCATTAATATTTAATGTATTTGTACTTGTATTCCACAATCCGGGGTGTGTGTGAGGTTAAATTTCCCATTAAATTTGAAAGGACACAGACTGCCTTATCAATGCAGCTAATAGAAATTTGAGGCATAGCAACAGCTTTAGCAATGAGATCAATCAGATGAGGAATACACCCAAATTTATTGCAGTCATCAATTAAATGAAGAACGTTTGGTTTTGCAAAGTCCCTAAACGCAATGGTATTTGGAGGGGGAAGCACTACCAGTTTTAAATGAATAAGTCATTGATTTATGGCCTGATTTAACAAAGGAAAATTAAAAATATGGAGGTGCATATACTTGTGAGGACACAATCAAGGATATCGGGGACCCCGGTAGGATGGTTAACGTTTGTACAAGAAATGTTGAGCATGCTGACCATTGGCAGTATTGGTCATCCAGTTTATTGATGAATAGCTGAAGTCCCCCCCAAAAAAAAAGCTAAAATAGTTATCATGTTCAGAAAGGGCAAAAAGGCTGCTCTAATAGCTAGATATGAAGTGATAGTTAACTTTGCTCAGGGTGAATTGGATAAATTTAATGTGCTAAGGAAGTTTATTTATTTATTTATTTATTTATTTATTTGGCATTTGTTGACTGGGGTAGTCCAACAGAGCTTGTGCCATAGACCCAGAGATAAAAGCTCCACAGTACAAATTATGTAATTAGAAAATTCCCTGAGGTATAGTAACATACAATAAACACAGTAAAAGTGTATACAATAAAATGGTAATCAGATGGCCATTACAGTATGAGTAAGAGATTTTAGCAAATGAGGCATTTCTACTAAGTATTGAGGCAGATAGTAACAGCAACGTGGCAACCAATGCATAAGGATTGCTATTGGTGATCCAGTCAGTAAATTCATAGCATTTTGTTTGTCAAGATACAGTATGAGGGCTGATTAAATAGAAAGGTAGTAGGGTGGAGGATACCAGTAGCAGGCTACAAGAAGCTAGGAATTGAAAGAAGAGCAAGTTGTCGATTATTATGATGATTCACAGGAGGTTAGAATAAATAGCATAATTGTAGGAAAGGAAGAAGTAGGAAAGAAAGTGAAGAATGGAGGAGAGAGGGAAAGGTTTCAAGTGGGATGATTGCAGTGACAGGACCAGGGGCATATAGGTAATTTCTGAGAGTCTTCTTGAATGCATTAACCTGGGTAATATTTCTAAAGGTCATAGGTAGGTACTAGGCTATCGGCCCAAGGGCCAACGTAATCCTACCCAACAAGGTTCCCTGACTTATGCCACCCAAGAAAGTTAGTGGGAAGCTTATTCCAGGAAAGGGCATGGAAGTAGCTGTAGAGATTTTGTCCAATAGATTTTTTAGGTTATTGAATCTGTACTAGACATTGGTCTAAGCTTCTGAAGGAGCATGGGGGGGTTGTAGAGGGAGATAAGAGAGGATCTCTTGGAGGTGCAAGGTTTGGGCTACAGCAAGAACAAGAGATGAGAATATAGTAAAGATCCCACCTGTGCATTCTGAGATGCTAAATAACTTCAGACGAGCATCTATTAGAAGGAGAGGGGTCAGAGTAGGCTAAAGAAGCAATTAGAGGATGGGATAAATAGCGGAATGAGCTGTGAAAAAAGGTAAACTTAGAAAAATCTAAGAGTCTGGCTACAAAGAGTGACACAGGTAAATGTAACTGATATATTCAAGAAAGAAGGAAATGTTAGATGTTACCAAGGGGACCTAGCCAAAATAGTGAAATATATATTTATATACAGAAATGGTGCCATGGAATGGAAACAGAATTAATAAGGTGCAAATCATTCTAAGAAAAAGGAAGCAGTCTATTTATTGGCAACGGATAATTATTGGAGAAGAGTGAGCTAGAAGTGGATTTAAAAATTGGGGGGGGGTGTGGACCACCAAGTGTAGTGTGCTCGCCTCAACCTGTACTTTAAATGTTTAGTCAGGAAATCAGAAAAGTTCAAGATATAATAATTTTTTAAAAGCAGACATACAATGTTCTTTCAGTAGCTAAGGGGCACTCCACAAGAGTCACTTTCAGTTGTAGGAGGCAGTATTCAACCAGGTCTTATGAAGGATGGAGATGAGAGAGTGCACCTCATGAGGTAACGATATACTTGACAAACAGTGATACTCCCACAAAATTGCCAATAGTTCTGATGATGTAATAGATGCTAGGCCCATGAACAGAGGAAGAGATGTCATTGTTTTGAAATCATGCATTTATAACTGCACATATATGAATGTTTTCAAATTGCAGGAGACCCTGAATTTGAACATTTGTTTTCATTAAAACACCAGGTAGTCTGACAAATAAAAGGGAACGTTGGCATCCAGGTATAGGGATATGGACCATTTTGTCTGTTGACAGAAAATTGAAGAGTATAAAAGAATCCTTGTGAAACAGAAATAATACTGCACATGTAGATATGAAAGGAATTTGGTCCAAAGAGAGGAGGGTTTGGTGTCCAGTAGCTATCACAATGGTGGGGTAATCCTGACTGTCTTTTTCATAAATAATATTTTTGATAGACCAAAAAAAGAAAATCTTCCTACTTACAAATCAATTGGTCAGTAATAGTGACACACAGCATCTGTTGTTCAGAGTTAAAGTCTTGACTACATCTCGGACAACCTGAGTCCAAATAGTGGCTAGGGTGTTTAATGGAGCAGCCACTGAGTTTGGTCATGACCGTCCTGGTAAGGGAGGACTGCACATTCAGAACACATGCAAGATTGTTGTCATTTATGGGAACTGGGAAAACAACCATGTGGTGTTGTCAGCAGGTGCAAAGGGAGTCCTGTTGATGTAAGCCCCTTGTGGAAGTGAGTGGTGTTGTAGGTTTGAAATACATCACATGATCCACTGCCAGGGTGTACCTGGATAGTGCAAGGGATGAGTAGTAGAAGAAAAAAATTACTGCTTAGTATAGTATAACACTCCTACAGATGCCTTGATCTTCTAATCAGCCCCAAGCTTAGGTCAAATTAATTTTGGTGTGGTTAGTTGACTTTAGTATACCCAGTAGATGAGGAGAGACTCGGGGACTAGCTAATGAACAGCTGCAGTGAACTAAAAGGGAGTAAAAAATTGTAGTAATAATACAAATTACAAGATCAAAACACTTGCAGGGACACGTGAAAAGCAGAATGCATGCTCTAGAGTTAACCTGCCATGGTTGAATACCAAAGACAACAACACCAGACATAAATATAGACAATCTTAGTATTAATAGATACAGTGTATTGATAAGGGCAAAAGCATTCAGCCATATTGAAGTTTACAAAGCCCTGCATGAAATCAATACTTAGGGTACATTTTTAATGATACTTGGAAGTGTAAAACAATGTAGGTTGACAAAAGGATATCATTGTAATAGTTACCTCTTATCAAATGATATATCTTTATGCAATCTGTATGTTATAAAATCATAATATTTTTTGGAATAAGTTTTCTATGGATTTTCTTTTTTTGTTTTAGCACTTTTTATGTACGTAGTTAAGCAAAAACACAGTATGTTCAACATTTCATAATATCAAATTGAATGAAAGCACATGATTTTAATTTTTTGCAGTGAATATTTCCACAGAACAAAATAATCCACTCCTTCCCCATAGCATTGTCAATTCAATATAAATCATGGTAAGCAAAAAAAAAACAGAAAACAGGAAATGCTGAGCTGATTACCTGATAAAAGTTAAGTTATCGCATGAGTGAATATTTTATAGTGGTTGAATTAACACCAATCTGTGGTTATCTCATAAGTGAATATTTTATATTGGTTGAATTAACACCAATCTGTGGTTATCTCATGAGTGAATATTTTATAGTGGTTGAATTAAAACCAATCTGCGGTTATCTTATGAGTGAATATTTTATAATGGTTGAATTAACACCAGTCTGTAGTTATCTCGTGAGTGAATATTTTATAGTGGTTGAATTAACACCAATCTGTGGTTATCTCATGAGTTAATATTTTATAGTGGTTGAATTAACACCAGTCTTTTTTGACCTTGATATTAAAAATACCCCAGTAATAATGTCCTTACTAGTATTTTTAAAAATAAAATATTTCATCCTTATATTTGTACACTTCTTACAATATGTATTGATACTGTTTCTTGTAAAGCCATAAAACACAATGACATAATATTATATAGTCTTACATATATCTAACACACTTTAAACAAAATATTTAAAGTTGTGAGCACCCCATTTAAATTTCTTCAGAATTATGATAAATTTATTATCTCTTACCCATTTACATTGTCATATTTTATCTCTTATTTCTGACTAGTAAATGCCTAAATGTGACTATCTTGACTAAAAGACTTCATTATACATCCAACCCCTGTCAGTAGTTTCATCAAGGCACATCTTGAATAATGACCCTAACTTCAAAAATCAACCTGATCTAAAGCTAGTTGTTTTTTAACTGCTATAGGCAAAGTCATCAGAGGTTTTTAAACACCCTAACCATTCTAGTTTCTCATGTTTTACCCCTATACACCTCACTACGTATTCATGTATAGCCAGATTTTCAGTTCACATCCATCAACATCTAATTTACCTCTAGTCTACTAATAACAGAAAATTAAAAAAAAACATTGTAGTCATTTTTTGATATCATGGGAGGGACTGAGGCCTTAAGCAACTATAAATTCATAACAGACTGGAAATATTCTCCCCATATCTACCAGCTCACATCCTCTATCTACATCTGAGATAACCAGAGCTCTGAATAGGACCAGAATATATGCTGCCAGCTCACAAACTGAAAAACTCAGCACTTGCTCCTAAAGCATTTTTATACAGGTAAAGCACTCTTAAACAAAAGAAAGTACTTCATTCACCTAAATTCCCTTGAGTACCCATTTCCCTATAGGTCCTTTCTGACTCAGTTACACAGCAATCTTTTTCACTATTTCTAGCATGTCGAAGGGTCAGTTGCTGGCGTCCTCTCCTGTTCAGCTGGTGAATCTGGGAATCTTGAGGCAATGTTACAATTGCCTCATATACACAGACAACCCTCTCCTCCTCCCAACAAATACAAATATATGCGAGAGATGCAACTATATAGCCAAACCGGAGTCTGAGCTCTCTCAATTCAGTACTGGCAAGACCAGTCAGGAGGAGAAGGTAACCACGAACACCACAAACCCAGTCTCACATAGAACTATCACAACTGCAAACCAAACACATAAACACACAAAAACATACTCGGAGGCGCTGATTAAAAATCTACCAAAACAACAGAGGCCTCCAAAGCAGACACCCAAGCAACCACCACCTCAAGACATAGCACATGCAACACATAGTTCACAAAGTCAGTGTGCTAAACAGTCACAGCTCTTAAGGCCAAACAACAAGCCAGACACACTTGTAATAGGTGACTCCATAGTCAGACACACTGACGTCCCGCTCACCAGACTGAACAAGGAAAAGGTCACAGTAAGCTGCCTGTCGGGAGCTAGAATCCGCCACATAACACAAGCACTCAGGTAACTCCACAGCAAGTACAAATATGACTCAGTCATTGTACATGCCGGTGTGAACAACCTGAGACGTACCTCCCTGGACTACATGAAAAGAGACATAGAGGAGCTCTCTGATTATGTAGCCCAGGCCAGTATGACCCTGACCCTGAGCAGCATCTTACCCTCACCAAGAATGATGCCACAGTACAAAGACAAAATGATCAGTTTTAACAATTGGCTTAATTACTGGTGTCATTCTAAGGGGATCCAATGTCTGTCTGCTTGGGATGACATGCTTGACAAGCCACGCTGCTTCACAAGGGATAGCTTGCACCTGTCACCCCTGGGCTTCCGGATATTGGCCAAGGCTCTTGCCACCCCCATAGTGCCTTTTTTAGGCAAGGCTCAAATGACAAACCTACCTCCCTAGAAAACACAAGTGGGAAAAAACTAAGGGTAATGCTGCTCAATGCCAGAAGTCTAAACCTCAAGATGCACGCCCTCAAAGCTCTCCTCAGTATGGAGAACATTGATGTCTGTGCAGTGACTGAAACCTGGTTCAAGGCTCCTGAGAGCACCCCAGCACTATCAGGTTTTACCTCATATCATGCTTTCTGGCCGCAAAACTTGGACCGAACAACAAAAGGAGGGGGAGTATCCATATTCATCAAAGATACCCACACCTCCAGGTTAGTGGCAACGCACGAAGCATTGGAGACCATCCAGGTGCAACTAACCATAGGCAAAACTGCCTTACAGTTTGTAGCATGCTACAGACCACCCTCTCAAACTCAGGAACCCCACACAGCCTTCCTGAAGACACTGGAGAGTATGAATGTCTCTCCAAATACCATCATTTTGGGAGACTTCAACTACCCAAACATAGACTGGGAACATTACTCAAGCCCCAACACCCTAGCCCAAAGGTTCCTAGAATTCATAAACTCAAATGCAATGGAACAACTAGTCACCATTCCCACAAGAGGAGACAATATACTAGACCTGATCATCACAAACATGGGGACAAAATGCTCCACACCGGAAGTATATCCCTCTTTGGTAAGATCAGACCATAAATTAATCTCACTGGATATCCACATCCCGCCCCCACCCCTGCACAAAAGACCACAGTGAAGAACTTCTCAAAAGCCAACTTCACACTTCTTAAGACTGAAGTGGTATCCTTCAAGGCCCCTGGGCCAGTGGAAAAAACAACCCACACTGCTGAATCCTTTGCAAATGCCTTCTACGGGCACCTTTAAGAATGCATGGATCATGCAATCCCAAATAAAACCAAGACCCATTCCCCCAAAGGCAGGTGCCCGGTCTGGTGGACCCCAGCCATAAACAAACTTTACAACAGGAGGAGGAAGCTACTACATGACAGAGCAAAATCCCCAAAAGGGAAGGCATCTCTGATCAGTACTAGCAAAAAACTACTCATAAAATCATCCAAGGCCAACTTTGAGAGAAAAATCGCAAAAGACACAAAAGACAATCACAAGGCCTTCTTTAGCTATGTTAGAAACCTGGGTGGAAACTCCCAGATATGCTCAGAGTTAGTCCAAAATGACACAAAATACACTGAACCCACTGACATTGCCAACATTTTGGCAGACAGGTTCAGTGCAAATTTCTCCTCCCCCCCGAAAGGAGAAATAACTATCCCAGCAGAGTGTAGCCTCCCTAACATCTCAGATGCCCAGGTGAGAGCCGCCCTCTCTAAAGCTAAAAACACAGCATCAATGGGACTGGACAGTGTCCCAGGCTGTGTGCTACATGAACTCCAAGAGGAACTAAACCCACACATAAGGCTGCTGTTTAATCTTAGCCTTACTACAGGATATGTACCCAAAGAGTGGCGTACGGCAACAGTGGTCCCACTTCACAAAGGCGGTGCTTCTACGGAACCTGGAAATTACCGCCCCATAAGCTTGACGAGCCTGGTCTGCAAAGCTATGGAGAGGATCATTATGGAACTCATAAACAAAGACATTGGGGACCTACAGACATTGGATCCTACCCAATTTGGCTTTGTCAAGGGCAGATCTTGCCTTTTGAACTTGGTCGACTTTTTTGAAACAGTCACTAAGGCCATTGATGAGGACAAGGCAGTTCACACAGCCTACCTTGACCATGCAAAAGCCTTTGACACAATACCCCACTCGGGCATCATAGACAAACTCACCAGCTTAAATGTAAACCCATATGTCACAAGATGGGTTGCAAACTGGCTCAAGGACAGAACCCACAGGGTCAGAGTTGCTGGAGCTATGTCAGACTCTAAGCCAGTCACAAGCAGTGTCCCACAGGGCTCAGTCCTGGGACCCCTCTTGTTCGGCATTTATTTTTCCGAGGTACAGGCAAACATAGGAGAATTGTGGCTGACAAAGTTCACAGATGACTGCAAACTGGGCACCATAATTGATACTCCAGCGGACACAAACATCCTTCAGAGAGGCCTCATAGAAATGGATAATTGGTGCCAGAGCCATGGCCTTACGCTGAACGCCAAAAAATGTATAGTCATACCCTTTGGGAAAAACAAGGTACCCACAAATTACCACATAGGTGGTAATCCATTAAGTACGGAAGAGGTAATCAGGGACCTAGGGACCCAGGTTGACAGTAACCTCTCATTTGACACTCACATTGCCAAAGTGGTTAGGAAGACGTTCTATATTGCCCACCTTATCATGAAGGGTTTCACATCTAGATCAAGAGAGGTCATTGTGCCCCTGTACTCTTCTCTTATCAGGCCAATGATTGAGTACAATGCCCCATTTGGGATGTATCTCACCCGACACCTGCAGCAGTTGGAAAGACCCCAAAAGTTCCTCACCAAGAGGATAAAGGGTCTTAAACATATGTCATATGCTGCCCGACTGAAAAAACTCCAGCTCTATTCAGTCGCATACCGCCTACTCAGAGGTGATCTTTGCCTGACGTACAAGGCCATGTCCAATCCGGAATTAATGGACATGCTCCACCTCAGAAAATCCAAGTCCATCAGAGCCACGAGAGCAAGAGACTTAAACCTCAACACAGAAATAAATAGGACGTGCTGGAGGGACAGATTCATAACCCAGAGGCTCCCTACACTCTGGAATAGAATCCCAGTCCATGTTAGGCAGAGCCCCTCACTGATTCTATTCAAGAGAAATCTTGATGAGTGGATGGGAGATCGTAGGTTAACCCCAGGGGTCATCTCTGTGTCACTACTAGACAGAGGCACAGTAAACTAAACCCTAAAAGGGTGTAGTATTCTCATCCTAAGGGGTGGTGAAAGCCACACACACTCTGGCTAGGCTTATAAATGCCCTAGGGCAGATAGCCTAGTACGGACCTATGAACCTATGAACAATAGTCAAATAGCTGCAAACTGCCAACATAAAAGGTCATAAAAGATCACATTTGGGGGAACATGCTGGCCAATGTATGTAGCATTAAGCAGAGGTTATATTGCAACTTCCAGACAAAATCTGTCAAGCTGGTGTTTGCCCACCTGTCATGAGATCTTAAGTTACTGCTGCCTACCTTCTTCCCCCTCCCTCCATATCCAAGATTTTATGACCCTCACTAAAAAAGACACTCGGAGGGATGTAACTATAGATGTTCATCGTGTTACCCTACTGCAGTCATCACACTTGGGTTATCCTGTCATCAGGCGGTCCCGCAGTCGGCCTGAATTCCAAAGTCTTGGTCTGGCATCGGTTGCTGTCACTTCTTCCCTGATGTCAGTGCACCAGGGGTATATAAGAGGCATCTGATGCCATTTTCTTCAGTCTTTCTTGCCGCACAGTGCCCGAAGCAGAAGCAATTCGCAAGTGCCGGTCGGCCGACACCTGAGATTTTCGAATCGAATTTCAGTCCGAAGTCTTCAAAGCTAAGTACCCCATTCGGGAACCTTTTCTTGCCTCAGTCCGATGTCAGAAAAAGTTAACAGTTGCATTTCTTGTGGGAAGCAAATGCCTCATAAGGACTTTCATTCTTATTGTATACCTTGCCTAGGCCCAGACCACGATGTCACTGGTTGTTGGTTTTGTGCTAAGTTCAATAAGCGAACTATAAAGTGATGCTTTGATTTCACACGACACTACTTCGGTAGGAAATTTAATTACACTATGCCGTCGGAGCAACCGACTACTGGCGTGCATAAAAAACGCAAAGATAAAGACAGGCAGCCTAGATCCAAGCCAGACTCTGAGGCCTCGGCTGGGCTGGTCGCCGGTTCTCCGGTTTTCAGTGCGCCACCTACGCAGCCCCTGGAGACCACAGAATTGCAACCCCAGACTGCTTCAGATTCTCAAGCAGAGATTTCTAGGCCGATGCAGCCATTTTCTTTAGGCCCTACCGACAACATTACAGAAGGAGAAGTCAGTGCTGTGGAAACACCTTCAGTTACAGAAGGTGTCTTCAGACTGACTACTCTCACCATAAAATCTTATGCTAAGCTTAAGACTCCTCTAAAACCAAAAAAGACTACTCACCAGTCTCCAGTTCAAGGCCCCATGCCTAAGAAACAGATGCTTAAAATGGCTGAAGATTTGATTTCTTTAATCAGGGGTTCCCAACCCCCCCCCGACAAAAGGCCTAGACAAAAGGAGGATTATGCCTCCTCTAATCAAGTGTCTATTTCCTCAGACTCCTCTGAGGAGCAGGATTACTCCTTTCCCCCTTATGAAGATTCTGATGCTGAAGATTCCATTTCCATTCCCTCAGCTTCTCCCCCCGAAGACTATTCCTTTGGGGAAACCTTACATACCATGAGGGAACATTTCCACTGGGAAGGTCAGGACTACTCCGATTCAAAGAAAAGGCTCCAAGAGTTTCTTTTGCTCCCCCAGCAAAGACCACTTGCTATCCCTCCAGTTTTAGACATTGTGGATGATGTTTACTTAGAATCTGGTCTAAATCCAGATTCTCTGCCTCCTGCTCCAGCCAAACCAGACAGATATTATAGAGTGCCTGACTCACACAAATTCCTTTACAAAAGCCCTGTTGCTGACCCAGAGACAATCTCCCAGGGTCCCAAAGGGGCTAAGGCTTTTATGGCAAAAAATCCTGTACCCTCTGAAAGGGACTCCAGAGCACTAGATTGGTGGGGGAAGAAGGTTTACACCTCAGCTACTCTAGCTATGAGAGCACTAAATTGTCAATTTCACATGCTGAAATACCAACAATTCCTAATGTCTCAAATAAAACAAAAGATGAGTACGCACCCACAACAGTCTGAATTCAAGGAAATGCAGGATCTGTTGCATGCAGCTGAACAGGTGGGCAAACATACTTTACAATGTGGATTTGATTCCTTGGAAGCTTCCTGTAGAGCAGCTGTTACTGGGTCTGTTATACGTAGGCATGCTTGGTTAAAGGAACAAACTCTGCCTGATTATGTTAAAGCAAAGTTACTAGATGCACCCTTACAGCAGGATGTCTTATTTGGAGTTAAAGCAGAAGAGGTTTTAAAGAAAATGGAGGATAAGGCAAAATCTATGCAGATGGTCAAAGATTTCTTACAGGTACAACCTCCACGCTTCAGCAGAAATTGGCCAACAAAAAATTGGTCCTTTCCAGCTTCTGACAGACCACAGAGGGGTAAATACAGATGCCCAAGGGGCAGAGGTCAAGCACGAATCCCTTACAAACCTCGCCAATGGGGCTCTGCAACACAGAAGGGAGGAGAAGACAGGTCTCAAACTACTAGAAGACAAACACAATGACTTAAACCTCAAACTGCCAAGCAAAGCTCTCTTGGTAGCTCCCTTGGGAGGAAAATTAGCACTTTTTGCAGACAACTGGTGCATCATCACAAAGGACAAATGGGTCCTAGACATTATCTCTCAAGGATACAGATTCCATTTCCACACCTTGCCAATAAAAAAAGGAATGCCAAACCTGCCACAAAATCAGTGGGCAGAGGCACAAAAACAAATTACAGCTCTCATGGACATGAGAGACATTCAACTGGTACCTACACAGGAGCAAGGCCAAGGATTTTACTCAAGGCTCTTTCTAGTCCCCAGATAGGACAATGCTTGGAGACCCATTCTGGACCTTTCGATTCTAAACACCTTCTTGCAAGTTCAACTGGTACCTACACAGGAGCAAGGCCAAGGATTTTACTCAAGGCTCTTTCTAGTCCCCAGAAAGGACAATGCTTGGAGACCCATTCTGGACCTTTCGATTCTAAACACCTTCTTGCAAGTACCCAAATTCAAGATGCTAACACTACAGCAGCTTCTTCCCATGTTGGGCAAGAAAGCTTGGCTAGTAACGTTGGACCTCAAGGAGGCATACCTGCATGTCCCTATCAGACAAAATTGCAGAAGATACCTCCGTTTCATTGCAGGTTCAACCCATTACCAATTCTCTGCACTGCCCTTTGGCTTATCTACTTTGCCCAGGGTCTTCACAAAATGCCTGGCACCAGTAATTGCATACTGCAGACAAAGAAGAATTCAAATATACCCATACCTGGACGACTGCCTCATCCAAGCAGAAAGCAAGGACATTCTCTTAAAACACCTTCTAAGTTGCCTAGGGTACACAGTAAATGAAAAGAAATCAAAACTAGTGCCCTCACAAAATATGACATTCCTGGGTGCCAGCTTGAATACAACGGCCTAGATGGCTTATCTGACACCAGACAAACAACTACAACTAACTCAATACTTCAAAATAATGGCAACAAAGACCCAATTCCCTGCAAAAAAAATTCTGCAGGCCTTGGGCTTCATGGCATCTTGCATGCTACTAATACCATTTGCAAAACTGCATATGAGGAAATTACAATGGTACCTGAAAAGCGTATGGACTCAGCACAGCCGCAGCTTTGAAACAATGATACCTCTCATTCCCTGCCTTCAACAGGAGTTTCTATGGTGGTCACAGGCATGTCACCTCAACAAGGGTCAGCCTTTCACCTTACCCCCAGCCAGGCAAACTATGACAACAGATGCATCGGACTATGCCTGGGGGGCACACATGGCAGGACAGTGCGTTCAAGGCATATGGACTTCAGATCAAAGAAATCTGCACATCAATCAAAAAGAAATGCTAGCTGTACAGAATGCTCTGACAGCCTTCAAGGACCTCTTAAATCCAGGACAGCTTATAACAAGGACAGACAACACCACAGTAATGTGGTACATAAACAAGCAAGGGGGTACACGCTCCTACCCTCTATGCAGGCAAGCAATGTCCTTGTGGAACACATCACTGGCTTACCAAGTTCAATTATAAGCTCAATTCCTTCCAGGAAAAAAGAACACATTGGCAGATGACCTAAGCAGGAACATCATGGATCCCCACGAGTGGAAACTGGATCCACAAGTATTTGCAATGATAACTCAAAAATAGGGGTGCCCAGACATAGACCTGTTTGCCAACCCCCAAAACTATCAGCTATCAAAATTTTGCACCAGGACATTTCACCATCAAGCTTGGAAAGTGGACGCACTCTCATTCAGTTGGAAAATGCTGACAGTATATGCCTTTCCTCCATTGCCCCTTCTCACAAAGGTGCTGCTGAAAGTCAGGATGGAGAGACCCCGAATGATACTCATTGCCCCAGACTGGCCACGCCAGCACTGGTACCCACTACTAAGGAACATGGCCCACAGCCCACCATGGATTTTACCACAAATTCCTCATCTGCTCACACAGCAAGACAGTCAGATTATACACAGCCAGTTCAAAACCTTAAATTTGGCTGCATGGCAAATCACCTAAGCAACCAGCCAGCTCC
Source organism: Protopterus annectens (assembly GCF_019279795.1). Classification (NCBI taxonomy): domain Eukaryota; kingdom Metazoa; phylum Chordata; order Ceratodontiformes; family Protopteridae; genus Protopterus; species Protopterus annectens. The sequence continues at coordinate 1,959,359,368 of NC_056728.1, forward strand.
TCTTTCACAAGCTGTTATGGATGTCATTCTGGAGGCCAGGAGGCCCAGCACCAGGAAAGCCTACTCAGACAAATGGAAAAGATTTTGTGCCTGGAACCAAGCTAAAGGCCAAAATCCCCTTGAGCTGGACATACCTCTGATTCTACAATATTTAACTGAGATGTTACACAAAGGACTTTCTTTTTCATCTATTAAAATCCACGCCTCAGCTATTTCAGCTCACTACAACATGGACCCTCCCTTATTTTCACATCCACTTCTAAGGCAGTACCTCAGAGGGGCTAAAACATTAGGCCTCCCTGGATAGCACCAACACCTACTTGGGACCTCAACCTTGTTCTGGAAAAACTTACGCTGCCACTTTTTGAACCAGCTTTCTCAGCTGATTTAAAGTTTATATCATGGAAGACTGCCCTGCTGCTAGCAATTACTTCAGCCAGAAGAGACTCAGAGCTACAGGCACTAATGGCAGTAGAGCCTTTCCTCATTTTTCATAAAGACAGAGTTTCTCTATGAACTAACTCCTCCTTTATGCCAAAGGTGGTATCCAGTGTGGCTCTAAATCAAACCATCCATTTACCCACCTTCTTCCCAAATCCACAGAACAAAGGAGAAAGACTCCTGCACTCCTTGGACATTCAAAGGCAACTACGTTACTACTTGGATAAAACTAAGGTTTTCAGAAAATCTGACCAGCTTTTTGTATCCTATGCTACAGCATCACAAGGAAAGGCTATCTCAAAACAGACCATTTCCAAATGGATAGGACATTGCATACGTTTTTGCTACACCCATCATGGAAAACCAGTTCCTGCTAGCATAAGGCCCCACTCCACCAGGGCAGCAGCTACATCTACAGCCTTCCTCAGGGGGGTGCCAACCAAGGATATTCTGGAAGCTGCAACTTGGAGTTCAGTACACACCTTCACCAAACACTATCACTTACCACTTTACTCTACTCTAAGTCTAGAGCTGGCTTTGCCACTGCAGTTTTGCAGGGCCTTCTAGCCTCCTCTAACCTTGTTTGACTCCATCTCCCATCCTTAGCTTTGGGATTCAACCCAAGTGTGATGACTGCAGCAAGGTAACACGATGAACATAGTACAATTTTGTACCTACCATAAATGTAAATGTTCGAGTGTATACCCTGCTGCAGTCCATGTTACCCTCCCTCCATCCCCTCTGACCTAACTTAAACCTTTCAATACCTTAAAATCTGATACAACTTTTGTTGTGTATTTGCTTATAGCTGCAGACATGTTTTGTTTGTGCTAAACTTTTATTACTGGTACTATCTACTAATATCCTTTTGGGGGGGCACCTGACATCTGGGGCAAGAAAAACTGAAGAAAATGGCGTTGGATGCCTCTTATATACCCCTGGCACACTGACGTCAGGGAAGAAGCGACAGCAACCGACGCCGGACCAAGACTTTGGAATTCAGGCTGACTGCGGGACCGCCTGACGACAGGATAACCCAAGTGTGATGACTGCAGCAGGGTATACACTCTAACATCTACATTTATGGTACGTATAATACTGTACTTTTGTCTTTGTGATGCTCCAGATTGAACCCTCTTCTGCTATGTGTTGCATCAATTGCAGAGGAGAGACCCGAGGCAGCTTATTCTCTGCTTGCTATATCACAATTTTTAAGAGAAAATGCAGGAGTTGTAAACATTGACACCTTCCAGTGCAATATGAGATCATCTTCCCACAGAGCTGATACTAACTGTACAGGCCCACAGAATTCTTACTATCTAGCCCAGCTACTATTCCCCTCTAGTAGTTCTAAAACACAAAACACACCACCAGTACTAAGTCAGCATAATCTGGCCCAAGAATATATTTGTATTCATGAACAAGAGGACTTTCTTCATTCTCACCATTATACCTAGCGAGATAATGGCTTGCGATACCACAATATAAATCCACCTGATGAACAGTAGAATCCTAAAACTGAAACACCTGGTAGGAAAAGCTGTGTTCCTCAACAAGCAACCCTCAGATTTTTCATGGAGTGTTGTAAGAGCCAAACCATTAGCTTGACTGCCAGGAAACAGGTTCAATTTTCAGCTGCACAAACTTCCCTGTTGTTTAGTCTTCTGTTGTCAAAGCAAGGCAGCTGTGATGTCTATAAAAACAAAACATATTTCAAAATGTTTGTCCACCATTTAGAAGCTACATTCATGGATTCACCTATAGTTTTTGGCATAAAGAAGTGCTGCAATCACTGTGACAGACATTATCATAAACTGCTCCATCTGACAGTAAGAAGGACCAATCTCTGAGATATTAAGCAGTTTCTCCATGATGATTGCATAACTGAATTATCCTACTTCTCCAGGGATTGAGCAGCATTATCATTCCACCAAAACCAAATCTCTGCTTATCTCAGGCAAAAGTGAGTAACTTAAGGCCAAAACTCCATTTTGCATAAGTGAGTAACTTAAGGCCAAAACTCCATTTTGCATTTGTTTAGAATATAACCCTTGACTGTATCAAGCACTAATTCTGAAAGGTTGTAAATTAAACCATTTTGATACATAAACATATATTTCCATGGGTAAATTGAGCTAATGTGTGTGTGTGTGTGTGTGTGTGTGTGTGTGTGTGTGTGTGTGTGTGTGTGTGTGTGTGTGTGTGTGTGTGTGTGTGTGTGTCCATGTTAGTGTGATGCGCGGGCGTGTGTAGGTGTGTGGGAGGGGGCTGGATTTGTGCTAAGGAAAAGAAACTATACAGAGAAAACCCACAAACTTGTAATGCAATGAAAACTTGTAAACTTAATAACTTTAAACGGATTTGCATGATTGAAAATCATAGCTGAACCCCTGACAATGGAGATGTAAAGCAGAAACTTTAAATTTTACCTTTCAGATAAAAGCTACATGGATGAATTATGTGATTTAATTAGGAAAGCAGCCAAGTCATTTTTAAACACATCAGCAGAAGACTAATTAGCCAAATCATTTCCTGTTGACATTTGCCAAAAATCTCTAAAACCAATGATTTTAGTCTTTAAGCTAACATGCATTATAACACTTCTGAGTTAACTGTTTTGTTATTGGATTCTTTTTCTTTGAGGTTAGAGAAGAACAGCTGATATTTTCATAAACAAACACAAAGACCTGAACAGTGTTTTCATTCTTTATTGGAGTCCTGTGGTATGATTTGATAGTCATACTTGCAAGTGTGATATACACACACACACACACACACACACACACACACACACACACACACACACACACACACACACACACACAAAAGCAGCTTACATAGTAAAGTTATGGCCTACCAAGTAAGTCAGAAGTCCCCCTCAAGAGTATGTAGGAAACAAAGAAAAAAACTGCTTTAAAGCAGACTTTGCAGCACAAAGAAGACATGTCCCTGATTCTCTTAGTGATGAGACAGTGGTTTTCTATTTTACACATTTATGTTTGCACAAATTCAGTAATAAAAATTCAAGTTTGGGTACATTATATACCCCAGAATTAAAGACAGACAATAGTGTTGCTGTTTTGAGACATAAATGACTCCTACATGAAAGATAACGTAATATAATATAATATAGTCCAGCTAGCTTCTTCCATAAAGCTTATGCATATATTTTAATGATAAATTTCTCTAATATGGTGTCTAGGTTTTTGAAGTTTGTATTATATGATTTCTTTACCTAGATAATAGTTGGTAATTTGATCAATAAAATATTATTATATGAGATTATTTTTTTTACATATATCTAATCTTTCTAATAGTCTGTACAGTCCCTCCTGGATATCCACTTTCCTTACTGCCCTCTTGTGACTTTATCTTACAGACAGCTTTTGTTTCTTATGATACTTGTCTAATGTTTATTGTTTCATACATCATGATAATGCTGCAGACAGAGAACATTTTTGGTCCTAGCACTAACCATTGTTCCTTCTCAAATTAATTTTCTCTTTTCTTCCTGTTGTATTGTTTATTTTCATTTGCCCTTTCTTGTTTACCAAATAATCACTCATTACTTATAGGTTCATTTTCAGTTTCGTGATCTCTTCCCTATCAAGTGCTTTTCTACAACTTAAATAAATGGTACCTGTTTGCACCTTGTTTTTATTTATTGCTACCTGCAAACTGAAACTATAAAATGTTAACACTGATACATAATTTTGTTTGTAAGTGAAATGAGTGTCATCAGGGATCTTATAGTTCATATAGAATTATGTCTAATAGGTACTATGAAAATTGTTTGCCTATCAGCTTGTCAATCATGTTAGATTTTAAACATTTTGGCCATTTTACCTTTTACCTTTCCGTTTATATGGTGGCATTATTTCTGCATGTCTCCATCCTCTGGGAATATAGGAATGTTAAAGTACCTCATTAAAGACATATTTTACAGAATAGAAGGGTGCCTTTTGTATTTTTTATTTTTTTACAGTGTCATTATATTTATGTTATCCAGATCTGTGGAGGGTTTAACGTTCAATGTTTTTATACATTTGCCTCTAAGCACTGGTTGCTAGTTTTGGCAATGTACCAAAAGCGGCGGGGTTGGAACAAATTAGATCACAGTGTTACACAAAATAGCATATTGAGCAGTGATGTAGAGGCAGGGATGATGCAAAGACACAAGTAGCAAGGCTGTGCTGCAGGAGAAATAGAGCATTGTGAATCATACACAAATGGTTACCAATGGCAGGCAAATGACTATCAACATGCTAATGAAACTCATCAAGCATGTGAAAGATAAAATCAAACTTCAAACAGAACCATAATTCAGAGAAATTTGCATTTTGAACAAAGAGTTACTGTGCTCATTTGTTCTGGACACCAACATTTTAAGGGGTACAGGAACTTCCCATGCCACATGATGCAAGGCGTAATTGATCAACATGTCTTAGTGGTCAGTTTTGGAGCCAGTACCCATGATGCTGCACACTGTTACACTCCACATCACAGACACTGCTGGCAGTGGCTTTCACACCATCATCTCTACAGCCAGTACTTTTAGTAACTAGCATGTTGACAAGGATTCCATATTGCAGTTAGTAAAATTATACCATCCTCAGATGGAATCAAGGGAGATATATGGACTGTTTACCCACTGGACATGAAGATGCATATATACCACTAACCATCCTTGTTATAGAGACACTTGAAAGTCCACCAGGAGATGTAGCAGAAGCTTCACAAGCATTGATTTTGTGAGTTCCTGCACCAGTTTACTGGCATAATCTCATAGCACAAGGAGGAGCACATATGAATTTAATGGGCAGCAGAGAAGAGTGCCACCATTATGTAGACATTCTACAGCATAGTCCATTCTTAACAGGTTGTGAGAGATATTGATTGTATCCACATTGCCATCAAGGCCCCACCTGCTCCACATGGTATCCAGTAAATCAGTTGGAAGGGCTTCTATTCCATCAGATACCAGGTGATGTGCAATGCACAGGATATCATATACAATACATCTGTGTGCCACTTGGGTAGTTCCCACAATTCCCACATTTAGCATTTACATCACCTCCAACAGTATTTCATGCACAGTAACTTTGCAAATGTTCATCTAGTACTTATGTGCACACATTATCAGCTTCAAATTTCTGGATATGTCATTCCCACTGACATAGACAGCAGATCCTATGTAATTTGTTCAGTGCTGTGTGTTGCAGGTTATATAGGATAAGCCTTGAAACTGTGGTATGACCTCCATTCTATGTCCTACAAATGCCAGAGACAGTATACAACGCTATGCTTTTGCAAACACAGAGCATCAGCAAAAGTGTTCTGGTTCCTGAAAGTATACTTCCTCTGCTTGGATACATCTTGTTGTATACTGCAATCTGTACCTGAAATCTGCAGTACGTTATCTGTGGTGTGGTGTGGACCATGTTACATAATACTGTAGTATACCAGCATGTGGAACTCTGCAGTGCTGGTTGGTAGATCTGTGACATTAGCAGAAAAGGCATTAGGCAATGAGGCATCAGGGGAACTGGCAGCAGCAGTACTTTAATGTAAAACATTGAAAGGTACAATACTTTGTTGCACCAGTAAAGATGCAGTGTCCGATTCACAACTACAGGTAATGTGATGACACAGAGAGCACAAACCAAAACTTATGCATGCATTAACACACACAGGTAGGCATTACAGTGTACAGGCTACCACATTTACCTACACAGGCCAGCATGATAAACAAAGGCACATTCATTATCATTTGCACAAATAAGGAACAGTAACAGGTGACAGCAATGGCCACCATATGTGTAAAAGCTATAGGAAGTGCATATTATTGCCAAGCAGTTGGATAGCAGGTTGGAAGGAGTTAAGGATAAGTATTGGGGTGCAACATCAATGCTGTGAATGCTGGTCAGGTATACCATAGGCCCCTAGATACATCCTGCTTGAGAGATGGTGTAGCACTTCAAAACCATGTATAAGATGTTCACTTCACCACTTCATGTGGGGTGGCAATAGCTGCATGGCATCAGTGACTCTGATGATCATCATGGCTAGGTGTTGTTTTCAGTAAGTAACTGTGGGATTCAGAGTTGTTGACCTGGTGTGTCATCACTGTGGTAGAGCCAGTAAAACATCAGCCATGACCATGTGACTGGCATTGCTCAGGGCTGGAGGTAGTGGTGCAGTCACTGAACCAATGTGCAACATCTGTGCAAGCTTTGCATTTGACCATCTTCCACACATTCATAACCTTGTATGGCCATGGTGTGCTTTTATAAGTATCATCATGTGCATATCAGTGGATGTCAATGGGACCATGAACGCACTAATGAGGAATATGTGTGTACATATAGGCCATGCTGCATTCCTAACATCTCTACTATGGTGTGCATATTAGCTCTCTATATCTGGGCCACTGACCACAACATTCACTGACTGAAGCCTGAATAACCTGGAGTCATTATGGCAATAGTCATCTATACACCTCATCACAAAAGATTGGGGTGGATCCTTCAAAGGCAGTGAAGCTTCTGGATGTTGACTATTTTGATGAGTTCATTAAAGCATAGATGTGGCTAACATGGACATTACATCCACTGCTGAACACAAGTATTGCCAGAGGTTCCCTCCCTGACCCTCCAAAATCACCTCACATGTGGGAGATGTGTATGTGACCTCCAATCTTAGTGTTGCTGACAGAGCCATTGTGACATCAAATGATGCCATCATTGTCAAAACAACTGACCTACTGACATCAGGCATGTACTGACCTGTTGCTTTGGACCCTCAACAAGTGGAACATGTGAAAACATAAAACAATCATCCCTCGGGCACTATTGCAACATATCTGTCACTTCCAGAAATGACAGCACATGAAGTGGTACATGCCATTTAAGTGAGTAGTGAATGAACATGTACATGCCTTATGATTCAGGTTCTCACAGTTGCAGCTCTGATGTATGTGGAGAACCAATATGCATACACAGTCTGCAAAATATGCTGAATTATCTATTCAGATGCCTGTGCTGGTATACATCTGTAAATATAAATGCTAAAACTGATCTGATGCATCTCCTACATACTCTAGGGTAGTCATCACAAGTTCACTTCACACATTAATGCCAATACAAGGTATAAGGATTCTCACACCTGTGTTGATCTGGGCTATAAGAAACTCTTACACCACTGTGAGCCACATATGTGTAAATGGCCCACTTGCTGTGATGGATCTGCCTCTTGCAATGCACTGTACTTGGTGTTGTTATGCAGTATTACATCGATGTCCTGCAATGTTCCTGTACTAGTGTCTTATTATGGTTGCACACAGTAGTGATGTCCTGTTCCAGTCCCTGCCACACATGGTGCTGGATAGCCTTGCCTGTTTTACCCTTTACAAGGATAGTTGTGCCACGTGTGTATAAGATCTGTAATACTGCCCCTGCCTCTTATGTGGTGATCTTTCCCAGCCATTGCTATTCTCTTGATCCTATGTTAAGAAATGTACAGCTGTAAATTACTTAAGTGGGTCAGTGTGTGTGTGTGCATGAGCGCACATGTGCATATGTACATAACTCATTGGTAGACTCCTATGTATCAGCCCTGCCCCCCACCACCATTTGGTGACAAGATACATGTATGCTAATGCTCTTTGATCATTTCACTCTGTGCTATACTGACAACAGCAATGGACACATTACCACTTACCACCTTTTTGCAGCACTGTATTTACTGCAAGTTGTGTGACCTACGTATAGGAGGTGTCATTTTCAATGTACCATGTTTTGCAGTCTGCATGGATGCTGTATTGTGGCCTGCCTGTCATGCTATTGTACTTTTTTTTCTGGCAGGATGCAATCCGCCATAGTTAGATTAGCTTATTATGCTCTTGGGTTATGTTACCTCAGTGTTTTCCTATTTTGTATCTGTGCTTATTGCTTCCTTGTTCATACATATCCCCATTCATTCCTGTGGTGCATTAACAGAAGTGGTGTCTTCTTTCAGCATGTTTGCATCATAGTACAAACTCATATTTGCTGAATACCAGTTCTGGACTTGCATATCTTAACACAGTCCTGTAATATAGTGACTCTGTTTGTTATTGAGCAACAATTAGCTTTTTAGCAAGGTGATTATGATAATAAAGTAACAGTGCATTTGTTTCTGAATTATTACTGTAATACTTTGCACAATCCACCACAGTGAATGGTGCTATGCTCCTCCCTTCCCATTCCCATGCTAGAAGGTCATGTCCACATGCTATGCTTATCCATGGTCACTGTGAACTAATAGCATTTCCAGCCTGTGTGAGTGATGCTTTTCATAGTGCAACTTTGCTGACTGGCAATGCATGTCATATGGAGTCTTTATACGGGGCTATAATTTTTTACCTCACTCTGGCATGTTGAATCAACATGGCATCTTTATCTGCCAGGTTCAGAAGGTCTTCTGTCTAATGCAGACAGTAGTCAAATGTTCTCCTGCATACGCTTTACAGGGACTATAAGGAGTTCCTGCTGGGCCATTATGATAGCCTTTGTTTAAAACATGCCATAGTTGTGGGTGATGCCATTGGCATCACATGTTCTAGCAAGAAGTGCAGACATCAGGACAACACTAACTTGCATTCTGCTTCCATCAGTGTACATTCTAATGTGAAGGATAGACCCAGCAGGGGGTTAAAGCAAGCTATCTCAAGGGCAGTAAATGGTGGAAATGGAGGACTATGAGGGGACATTGCGAGGGAAGTATAAGCTAATGGAGCAGGAATCGGAACATGCATTATAATAAAATGCATCTTAAGTAGTCATACATACCTTTGTGTACATAGATTAGGTAAAACGATATACAATTTCATTGAAGGTAACATGATATTATACAGTTTCACTGAAGGTAAGACAATATTATACAGTTTCACTGATAGTAAGATGATATTATACAGCTTCACTGGCAACATGGCTACAGAAGAGTGATTATTAACAAAAATGTACCCCTGTATTGTGAAAAGCATGCATTCAATAAAACTGTGGACATTACCATCACTAAATTTCAAAAGTGTGGTCACAAGATGCTGCGCCCATTTCTATAGGCCCACTACAATATGTAAATGGTAGATACACTCTGTCTCACTAGAAAAACTCAGACACCCAAACGAATGAAGTAACCAATGTAACAAAAACAGATTAAACAAAGCAACAAATCACTGGTTACACACGACAGAAATAAAACACGTTTAATGGAAAAGTTAGCTCTTCCACGGATATTTCGCTTCATCAGACTTACTTACACAAAACTAACTGTGCCTATAAATACAAATTCAAAAATACTAACTGGGCCTATAAATACAAATTCAAAAATAGGAGAACCAATCAACAACCATGATAAATGAATGACATCACCTCTTACATCATGTAATACAATTAATTAAAAACCTAATAAATAGAGAGAGCCTGTGTGTATATACATAATATAAATGCATCATAAAATACATATAAAATGCATACATTTATTTATATATATATATATATATATATATATATATATATATATATATATATAAAATCGCACTACATATCATGGTACTAATAAAAATATAAATATAGAGTATATATAAAATATGTAGAACATATAGAATACATAGGGTCAATGTTTAAGGGCTCTAGCTTTGAGAAAGGGTTTTAGAGAAACCTTGTTGTTTAGACCTGGGGGCTTATCTGCCTGAAAAGTACAGGTTTGTACCTACCATAAATGTAGATGTTCGAGTGTATACCCTGCTGCAGTCATCACACTTGGGTTATCCTGCCATCAGGCGGTCCCGGAGTCGGCTAGAATTCCAAAGTCTTGGTTCAGCGTCGGTTGCTGTCACTTCTTCCCTGACGTCAGAGCGCCAGGGGTATATCCAAGGCATCCGATGCCATTTTCTTCAGTTTTTCTTGCCCCAGATGTCAGGTGCCCCTAACAGGTAGGCAAAAATATATGTATATATATATATATATATATATATATATATATATATATATAGCTATCTTGAAAAAAGTAAAACAAAACCCTTAGGCACAAGCAAATACACCACAGAGGTTGTATAGAATAGAGATAAGTTCAGCTAGTTTTAGAGGGGATGGAGGGAGGGCAACCTGGACTGCAGCAGGGTATACACTCGAACATCTACATTTATGGTAGGTACAAAACTGTACTATGTTCATCATGTTACCCTGCTGCAGTCATCACACTTGGGTAGAATCCCAAAGCTAAGGATGGGCGGAGGAGTCAAACAGGGTTAGAGGGGGCTAGAAGGCCCTGCAAAACTGCAGTGGCAAAGCCCACCCTGGTCTTAGAGTAAAGTGGTAAGTGATATATTTGGTGAAGGTGTGTACTGAACTCCAAGTTGTAGTTTCCAGAATATTCTTGGTTGGCACCCCCCTGAGAAAGACTGTAGATGTAGCTGCTGCCCTGGTAGAGTGTGGCCTTATGGTAGCAGGAACTGGTTTTCTATGGTGGGTGTATCAAAAATGTATGCAATGTCCTATCCATTTGGAAATGGTTTGTTTTGAGATAGCCTTTCCTTGTGATGCTGTAGCATAGGATACAAGAAGCTGGTCAGATTTTCTGAAAACCTTAGTTTTATCCAAGTAGTAATGTAGCTGTCTGTGAATGTCCAAGGAATGCAAGAGTCTTTCTCCTTTGTTCTGTGGATTTGGAAAGAAGGTGGGTAAATGGATGGTTTGATTTAGGGCCACACTGGATACCACCTTAGGCATAAAGGAGGGGATAGTTCGTAGAGAAACCCTGTCTTGATGAAAAATGAGGAAAGGCTCTACTGCCATTAGTGCCTGAAGCTCTGAAACTCTTCTAGCTGAAGTGATTGCTAGCAACAGGGCAGTCTTCCATGATATAAACTTTAGATCAGCTGAGAAAGCTGGTTCAAAAGGAGGTAGCGTGAGTTTTTCCAGAACAAAATTGGGGTCCCAAGTAGGTGTTGGCACTCTCCTGGGAGGCCTAATGTTCTTGGCCCCTCTGAGAAACTGCCTTAAGAGTGGATGTGAAAATAAGGGAGGATCCGTGTTGTAGTGAGCAGAAATAGCTGAGGCATAGATTTTAATAGATGAAAAAGAAAGCCCTTTGTGTAACATCTCAGTTAGATATTGCAGAATCTGAGGTATGTCAGGCTGCAGGGTATTTTGGCCTTTAGCTTGGTTCCAGGTGCAAAACCTTTTCCATTTGTCTGAGTAGGCTTTCCTGTTGCTGGGCCTCCTGGCCTCCAGAATAACTTCCATAACAGCTTGTGAGAGAGGAGCTGTCTGGATGCCTAGGTGATTTGCCATGCAGCCAAGTTTAAGGTTTTGAACTGGCTGTGTAGAATCTGATTGTCTTGCTGTGCGAGCAGGTGGGTAATTTGTGGTAGAATCCATGGTGGGCCATGGACCATATTCCTTAATAGTGGGTACCAGTGCTGGCCTGGCCAGTCTGGAGCAATGAGTATCATTCGGGGTCTCTCCATCCTGACTTTCAGTAGCACCTTTGTGAGAAGGGGTAGTGGAGGAAAGGCATATACTGTTAGCATTTTCCAACTGAATGAGAGTGCGTCCACTTTCCAAGCTTGTTGGTGAAAAGTCCTTGTGCAAAACTTTGTTAGCTGATAGTTTTGAGGGCTGGCAAACAGGTCTATGTCTGGGAGCCCCCACTTTTGAGTTATCATTGCAAATACTTGTGGATCCACTTTCCGTTCATGGGGATTCATGATGTTTCTGCTTAGGTCGTCTTCCAATATGTTCTTTTTTCCTGGCAGGAAAAGAGCTTGTAATTGAACTTGGTAAGCCAGTGCTGTGTTCCACAAGGTCATTGCTTGCCTGCATAGAGGGTAGGAGTGTGTGCCCCCTTGTTTGTTTATGTACCACATTACTGTGGTGGTGTTGTCTGTCCTTATGATAAGCTGCCCTGGATGCAAGAGGTCCTTGAAGGCTGTCAGAGCATTTTGTACAGCTAGCATTTCTTTTTGATTGATGTGCAGATTCCTTTGATCTGCTGTCCATAAGCCTTGAACGCACCATCCTGCCATGTGTGCCCCCCAGGCATAGTCCAATTCATCTGTTGTCATAGTTTGCCTGGCTGGGGGGTAGGGTGATAGGCTGACCCTTGTTAAGGTGACAAGCCTGTGACCACCATAGAAACTCCTGTTGAAGGCAGGGAATGAGAGTTATCATTGTTTCCAAGCTGTGACTGTCTTGAGTCCATACGCTTTTTAGGTACCATTGTAATTTCCTCATATGCAGTTTTGCAAATGGTATTAATAGTATGCAAGATGCCATGAAGCCCAAGGCCTGCAGAATTTTTCTTGCAGGGAGTTGGGTCTTTGTTGACATTGTTCTGAAGTATTGAGTTAATTGTAGTTGTTTGTCTGGCATCAGATAAGCCATCTGGGCCGTTGTATTCAAGCTGGCACCCAGGAATGTCATAGTTTGTGAGGGCACTAGTTTTGATTTCTGTTCGTTTACTGTGTACCCTAGGCAACTTAGAAGATGTCTTACAAAGGCCATGTGTTGTAAGAGAATGTCCTTGCTTTCTGCTTGTATGAGACAGTCATCCAGGTATGGGTATATTTGAATTCCTCTTTGTCTGCAGTATGCGATTACTGGTGCCAGGCATTTTGTGAAGACCCTGGGTGCAGTGGATAAGTCACAGGGCAGTGCAGAGAACTGGTAATGGGTTGAACCTGCAATGAAATGGAGGTATCTTCTGTAATTTTGTCTGATAGGGACATGCAGGTATGCCTCCTTGAGGTCCAACATTACTAGCCAAGCTTTCTTGCCCAACATGGGAAGAAGCTGCTGTAGTGTTAGCATCTTGAATTTGGGTACTTGCAAGAAAGTGTTTAAAATTGAAAGGTCCAGAATGGGTCTCCAAGCATTGTCCTTTCTGGGGACTAGAAAGAGCCTTGAGTAAAATCCTTGGCCTTGCTCCTGTGTAGGTACCAGTTGGATGGCTTTCATGTCCATGAGAGCTGTAATTTATTTTTGTGCCTCTGCCCATTGATTTTGTGGCAGGTTTGGCATTCCTTTTATCCTTGGCAAGGTGTGGAAGTGGAATCTGTATCCGTGTGAGATAATGTCTAGGACCCATTTGTCCTTTGTGATGATGTGCCAGTTGTCTGCAAAAAGTGTTAATTTTCCTCCCAAGGGAGCTGCCAAGAGGGTTTTGCTTGGCAGTTTGATGTTTAAGTCATTGTGTTTGCCTTCTAGTGGCTTGGGACCTGTCTTCTCCTCCCTTCTGTGTTGAAGTGCCCCATTGGCGAGGTTTGTAAGGGATTTGTGCTTGTCCTCTGACACTTGGGTGCCTGTATTTACCCCTCTGTGGCCTGTCAGAAGCTGGAAAGGACCAATTTTTGGTTGGCCAATTTCTGCTGAAGCGTGGAGGCTGTACCTGTAAGAAATCTTTGACTGTCTGCATAGATTTTGCCTTATCCTCCATTTTCTTTAAAACCTCCTCTGCTTTAACCCAAAATAAAACATCCTGCTATAGGGGCGCATCCAGTAACTTTGCTTTAACATGATCAGGCAGAGATTGTTCCTTTAACCAAGCATGCCTACATATAACTGACCCAGTAACAGCTGCTCTGAAGGAAGCTTCCAAGGCATCAAAACCACATTGTAAAGTATGTTTGCCCACCTGTTCAGCTGCATGCAACAGATCTTGCATTTCCTTGAGTTCAGACTGATGAGGGAGCGTGCCCATCTTTTGTTTTATTTGAGACATAAGGAATTGCTGGTATTTAAGCATGTGAAATTGACAATTTAGTGCTCTCATAGCTAGAGTAGTAGAGGTGTAAACCTTCTTCCCCCACCTGTCTAGTGCTCTGGATTCCCTTTCCGAAGGTATAGGATTTTTAGCCATAAAAGCCTTAGCCCCTTTAGGACCCTGGGAGATTGTCTCTGGATCAGCAGCAGGGCTTTTGTAAAGGAATTTGTGAGAGTCAGGCACTCTATAGTATCTATCTGGTTTGGCTGGAGCAGGAGGCAGAGAATCTGGATTTAAACTAGATTCTAAGAAAACATCATCTACTATGTCCAAAACAGGGGGGATAGCAAGAGGTCTGTGCTGAGAAAGTAAAAGAAACTCCCAGAGCCTTTTCTTTGAGTCAGAGTAGTCCTGACCTTCCCAGTGGAAATGTTCCCTCATGGTGTGTAAGGTTTCCCCAAAGGAGTAGTCTTCAGGGGGAGAAGCTGAGGGAATTTAGTCTTCACCATCAGAATCTTCATAAAGGGGAAAGGAATAATCCTGTTCCTCAGAGGAGCCTGAGGAAACAGATACCTGATCAGAGGAGCAAAATCCTCCTCTTGTCTAGGCCTTTTGTCGGGGGGGGGGGGTTGGGAACCCCTGATCAAAGAAATCAAATCTTCAGCCATTTTAAGCATCTGTTTCTTAGGCATAGGGCCTTGACCTGGAGAGTGAAGTGGAGGCTTTTTTTGGTTTTAGAGGAGTCTTAAGTTTAGCATAAGATTTAATGGTGAGGGTAGTCGGTCTGAAGACACCTTCAGAAACCGAAAGAGTTTCTGCAGCACCGGCGTCCCCTACTGCGATGTCATCGGTTGGGCCTAAGGAAAAAGGCTGCATTGGCCTAGAAATCTCTGCTGAGGGATCCGATGTGGCCTGGGGATCCAATTCAGCAGTAGCCAGGGGCTGCGTAGGCGCCTCACTGAAAACCGGAGAACCGGCGACCGGGCCAGCCGAGGCCTCGGAGTCCGGCTATGATCTAGGCTGCCTGTCCCTATCCTTGCATTTTTTTTATGCACGCCGGTAGTCGGTTGCTCCGACGGCATAGTGTAATTACATTTTCTACTGAAGTAGTGATGTGCGAAATCAAAGCGACGCTTTATAGTTCGCTTATTGAAACTAGCACAAAACCGACAACCAGTGGTGTCGTGGTCTGGGCCTAGGCAAGGTATACAAAAAGAATGAAAGTCGTTATGATGTATTTGCTTCCCACAAGAAATGCAATTGTTAACTTTTTCTGACATTGGACTGAGGCAAGAAAAGGTTCCCCAACAGAGTACTTAGCTTTGAAGACTTCAGACTGAAACTTGATTTGAAAATCTCAGGTGTCGGCCGACCGGCACTTGCGAACTTCTTCTGCTTCGGGCACCGCGTGGCAAGAAAGACTGAAGAAAATGGTGTTGGATGCCTCTGATATACCCCTGGCACTCTGACGTCAGGGAAGAAGCGACAGCAACTGATGCCGGACCAAGACTTTGGAATTCTGGCTGACTGCGGGACTGCCTGATGGCAGGATAACCCAAGTGTAATGACTGCAGCAGGGTAACACGATGAACGTCTATAATATCCATTTCTGCTCAACAGCTTCAGTGTTGTTATTCAAGTCAGCACCTCGTTTACTACTACCTACAATTTCCAACACTAAAAATTTAAACATATACTCTGAACCCTCATTTTTCACATGCATGGCTAAAGCATTGCTCTCTTTCACATTTTTCACATCCCTACAATGTTCTAATATCCTTTCTTTAAAAGAACAATTGTTTTTTCCTATATAAAAAGAGAAACATGTTATACAAAAGCTGAAGTAGACTACATTTCTGGTCTTACAGTCAGCATAAAATTGTGTATCAATCCTAAAGCCTAAAGATGGATGCATAAAATGCCCTCCAGGATGAATATATGCACAGGCCATAAAATTCCTGCATGCATATGTGCCTTGTCTATCTGATGGAACATACTTCTGTAAATAAGATTTATAGCATAACTGGTCTTTAATAGATCTATTATTTCAAAAAGTAAAATTGGGACTTCTTCCTATCACCCCCTTTAACTCATCCACCATCTGCAGAATAGCCCAATTATTCTTAATTACGTCACATACCATGCTTACGTTACTGGCAAAAGTCAGAGGCATTCTCACTTCATTCTGTAAGTATACATCTACAGTTAAGTCATTACTATTGGTCACACATTCTACTTCAGGTGTCACTGACAATACATTCTTGTTAAAATAAGGTCGACACCTGCCTTGTCTCTCTTTCCAAGCATCTTGTATCTGGCTATCAATAACTTTCTGTTTGTATCCTCTCTCCGTGAACTCACTCTTCAGTGAGGCCAATGCCAATTCCAATTGGGTGTCATCATTGTATAGGCGCATGATCCTGTAGATCTGCCCTTTTAAGACATTACGTTTAACATGTCTTGGGTGCATACTCTGGTAGTGCAATACATTTCCTGGGATTCATGAAGCTTGCGCCAGGCACAGGCATAGCATAGGCGGAATAATGCCAAATATGGCCGTCGAGCGACTCAGGTACGATCCATTTCCACGTGCACTACCGGCATACGCCAGAACTGTGCAGCCTTCGGCATAGGTATGCTAATCACCCCATGCACAGTGTCGCACCATGCAAATGAAGGCATATAGTGATTCATGAAGTGGTGCAGGTGTAGCGTAAGTCCACGGAAATGTAAACCAAAAAACACTATTTACATTTTCCCAAACAGAATATCGGAGCTATGGAAGCGTACCAGACTCATGTATTACAAAATTAACATATTCCAATGGCTAAATACACAGCCAATGGCATAAGAAAATATGCACAACATCTAAAAACAACATTTAATGTCATGTCCACAGTAACGCACAGTGCAACGGCAGAGTATGTGTGTGCAAACAGGAACACAAAGAAAATATATACAAATGTCATAAAATCACAATGCAATACAAATCAGGATTTCACCATAATATGCAATGGTAGGCATGGTACACCACAACCAAAGTGCAAGGGTTGCTAAGGGCCTGCGACAGTGTTTGACACGGTAACTATGAATCAGTAGTCAATACCATGCAAATGAGGCAGGTAATACTGAATTGCAAACGTCCCAACGGATGAAGGATGTACCATACAGCACAGCGCTATAACACCGAGGAGTGGCTCAGAGGAGATACATGACATCAGCAGAGGGGTGTGCCACCGTAGCAGTAAGCACATTGGAGAAATGCAAATGTGGCCTGGCCATTGCTAAGCAAAGCTGCAGGACAGGGGTGGGGAGGAAGGTATAGAATCGTTTAGCTGAGAGCACATATGGTGCCCAAAAGCTCATGTGTAAGGGGATGAAAACGTGGCCGAAACCCGGTAAGCGGATGCACGCGCCGTGAACAATAGCACAAACAGGAAGGTCAGGGGAAGAAAAGAAGGAAATGCAGAAGTAGGGTAATTGGAGTACTACTGAGCAATTAACACCAATCAACTCATGGTGGCCAATCAACGGCAGCTGAGAAGTCTGCTCACAGAAACCTGCAAAACAGGATAGAGGAGGCATTGGATTGCAAAGAAAGGAGGGGCGGCATTGGATTGCAAAGATAGGAGATCTGTCATAGCAGAGCAAAGCAAGCCTACAGTAGACCAGCAATAGAACACATTACGCAAGATAAGCCAGGTCTAGGAAAGTACAAATGAAAGCAGGCTGCTGGATGCATGCCAGAAAATGGTAGGTGAAATGTGCAGAAATGTAAAGGGAAGGTCAAGAGGTAATCCACAGCAGCCAAATGTAATTCAACACCAAAGGCACCACAATAGTAGTTCTGGTAGTAAAACACATAAGATACCCTGTAGCTACGATCGTACATACACACCCTATGACATCATCGGTGTTCACAGCACAATAGTATAAAGTGTGAAAGCACCCTAGACACACCTGTGTATTCCCAAACACTGCACCATAGGTGTAAACACATGGGGAACTTTTAAAATGTACATGTTGGGAGCTGCCATAGCTGTGATTCATCAGCATGTGTTAGAGACTGACGGTGTTGTGGAGGATGATGCCAACAACCACCGCAGGCCCCGGAGGAGGAGAAGAGTGTTCAGACCAAGGGGGGCTACATGATCTGGAGATGATAGAGCATTACAGGGTGGACAGGGACATCTTACAGCAAATAGTGGAGCTGTGCCGACCACACCTGAGAACCAGAAACAACAGAGGGGAACCCATCCCAGTGGACACGAAGGTATGTGTAAGCTTGCGAATACTAGCCACAGGTACCTTTCAAAGGCCAACTGGAGATATAATGGGGATCTCACAGGCATCAGCATCCAGGGTACTACACAAGTTCCTGGATGCCATGTTACCACATGCCAATGAGCATATATACTTCCCCCGAAATCAGGAGGAGTTGGCCAGCAATATGCGTCACTTCCACCATGTGGCACACAACCCGGAGGTACTGGGTGTGACAGACTGCACGCACATACATATCAAGTCACCACCTGGTGAGCATGGTAGGTGCTACATAAACTGCCAGGGATTCTGCTCCAACTGCGAGGTCGTGTGCAATGCCCAGGGCATTATCATGGATGTGTGTGCTGGCAGCCCTGGAAGCTACCATGACTCCCATATCTGGCATGCCTCACAGCTGTATCAGGTATTTGTCAGGGGGGACATCCCACATGGCCACCTTGTGGGGGATGCTGGCTATGCACTGGAGCCGTGGATGATGAATCCCATCAGAAATGCACACACACCCATGCAAGAACGCCATAATGAGGCACACGCACAAACCAGAATCATCATAGAGCGTGTGTTCGGGATGCTGAAATCACGGTTCTGGTGCTTGGACACATCTGGTGGAGCCTTGCAGTACTCTCCAGGCATGTGTGCGCACATCTTCATAGTATGTGCCATGCTACATAATATGATCCTGCGGAAACAGCTGCAGCAGGGACAAAATGGTGAAGGCCCTCATAGCCCACTGTAATTGCCAAGGCCATCACAGGCACAGAGGGATTCAGACCATGAACACACTGTGCCAGCCCCAGTAGGCAGACGGAGGCATGCCCAATATGCCTACGTCTTGGCAAAGAGGGAACGTATAGCACATACTCTGACAGTGTAGGCTCCTACGGACTGACACACCTCTCCACCTGCACTCTCAGTAAAATGGATGGCACACAAACACGACTGCCTGTAAATTGTAATGTATAGGTGGCCCCCTGTGTGAATCCTACATAGGCAGCCCTCAAACATTGTACACACAACAGCTATTGGAACATGGAATGTCAACACCTGAACAGTACATGCGCCTATCAGCATATGTTGGTGCTGTATGTATAGGTTCCCAGGTACATCAGTAGGTACACGCCCGATTGTCAGAGGCCAAACACCAAATGGGGCAAACAGTGTCTGCTGTCACCACAACATCGAGTAACCAACTGTCGCTTAGTGGAGCAGAGGCAATTGCAGGAGCACATGTGTGTAAGCACTGTTCTGCACACACTCAGCATGGATTCCCTGCTGCGTTAAAGAGGGGCTCCACATAATGTAATCATGCATGTTGTGTCAAGGCATGGGGTGTACCCATGACAGGTATTCGTCACTCCAGCATGCTCCACCTACAGTCATTTGAAGGTGTAGCACAGTATCGTGTGTGGCTCACTGTGATATACATACCCAATGCCGGAGCACATCCAGTAAACATCACATGGACATACCATTAACTGGACTCATCAATATGTAAACTAACTGAGTTACCCATGTGAGTGCAGTATGGAGTAACAGCCATAGTATACTTCACATATAATATGACATAACACGTGTACAAATCCCAGATGTCCAAGTGTTAAATGCAGTGACCGTCGTGCATGTTCCCAGTCCCACATCCTGCAAGGTATGTAACGTAATGCCAAAGGCATGAGTAATGCATTCGGATGCAGATCATCAGATCATGTTTAGTACACGTTAGCGGGAATATGCGATGCCCACTGCTGGTAAGCGACGTTTAAATATGACTATACGGATATGCGCGAAACAGGGCTAAGCTTCTCTGAATATCGCGGAGATCATGGTCAATGATGTCCAGAACAGTTGAAACCAGCATTATTCACCCCTGTACTAATAGTGCCTGCTCTGAAGGGTAAAACGACCACTGCCAGGAGTAGAACACACAATCATGTATACAATCACCTAACACTATTGCTAGCCAAGATGTACCTACGGTAGGGTTGCCACTTCTTCAAATGATCAATGTGGGACATACATCAGATGTCTGCAGGCCGATACATACACCCGGCCAGTACGAACATCAGAACTTCACTGTTTTGCCTAGATAAAAGCTTATTCTTGTAATGTTTTATTTACTTATTCTGTTTCTTATAACATATAGGTGGTTCAGATACAGAATAACTATTTTATGCAACTATTACATAAACTATAGGAAATAAGTTTGTCCTAAAATCTCAGGACATTTGCCATGTTTACAAATAATTTGCAGGACACAACTGCCCAAAGAGGGACTGTCCCTCGCAAAGTGGGACATGTGGTAACCCTAACCTATGGCAGGTGTGTAATGTGACAGGTACAGACACAAATGTGCGGAGTCCAGGAAACAGTATACACCAAGTACACAATGAAAGTTGTAGCTTGCCTGTCACTTTCCCTATATATATATATATATATATATATATATACACATATATACATATATATATAATATATATATAATACAGATAGAAAGGGCGATAGAGTGATATATGTTGATATATACGGATTCACCAATATTTACTAATATATAGGTAAGTCAATGACATTCATAACACCTTGGAGGTACAAATAAATAGGATACCGCCAACTATGGAATGTGTCACATACCGACACGCGTAACCACGAGGCTGAAAGACCGAAAGAACAAGTACCGGAACAGTAGAACCGCAAGTAATAGTATGACAATATGAAGAGACATTTAGTTACTGCTGCTGGTGTTGCGGTCCACGTAGGTACTGTGTTCAACTGTGTTTGTGAGTGCCGTAGTCTGTGTATGTATGTGTTGAGGGTGCAGTGTGCATTTCCGTGTGACTGTAATGTGTGTGTGTGTGTGTGTGTGTGTGTGTGTGTGTGTGTGTGTGTCCGCATCATGTGTCTGTTAGTGCCAACTCAGAGGTAGATCATTATGGTAGGTGTGGGTATAGCTAGCCGTAGGCATACGGTTACCACCTGTCCCACATTAGGAGGGACAGCCCCACCCTGGGCAGGTGTGTCCTGACATAAAACATTACAAAAGGCAACTGTCCGAGATTGTAGGACACTATTATGTCCCATATATTATGTAATAGTTGCATTTTATTTATTTATTTTATTTATTTATTTAAATTTGTTGACCGGGAGTGTCCGACTGGACGTAGGTCCATTTTTAGTGGATGCCCGGGGAGAAAAGCTCCACAGTAAAATAAACAGTAGTTACATTGGATTACATAGCAATTAACAATTTAACATAGCAATTACTTACAACATATTTACAGATGAAGAACATAGTACATCAGTAGACAACTAGAATCTTTATCTGTGACGTACATAACAGACATTAACAAATGTTATAATGAGAAGTTCCTGCTGTATAATAAGTACTAGGCTTATGAGCATCTGAGCTTGCTATAATCAAGGTAGTTAGTGGAGTGGAAAGAAAGGTAGTGGTTGGATGGGGTGGATGATATTAGAGTGGGAGTTGCAAGGGCATAGCCAGCATGTTTTTAGGTGCGCTTTTAGTAAAGTTTTGAAGTGGGTGCATGATGTTATGGAGGTGATTGTGGGTGGGAGGGAGTTCCATAATTTGGCTATGGCGCAAGAGAATAGTGCTTCACCAGCATGAAATAGTTATGCCTGTATGTAAGAAACGTAAATGTTACATGCAATATGATAAGTAGCCAAAGTCCCACAACAATAGGTATGTATTGAGGATAAAAGTATGTGCTATCTGACCGTGGCTATGTCTCGGCCTGTAAACACCGCTGTGTGTCCTGCAAGTGTCCAACAATGCCCATATGAAAAGGTGGCAACCCATGGCAAAGAGCTTCTGTCACCAACACAACTGCAATGACTGCAAATATCTGGGACAGAAATACACGGGATAGCTGTCATTTAGAAATATCCTTTTACATATCGCTGTAATTCCGGAGGTATGGAAGTATCAACCTCACCTGCATACTATATAGAAACCAATTAACAATGGCCCAATGTAAAATCCTGTAACATAAGTCTACTAACTGATAGCTCTTTAATTAGGGAAGGAGCCCACACACATATATATGGAATATGTAGAAATGCAAGCCCCACAAACCTGTATATGCTACATACACCCACTATAGCAATACAGACTGTAATTACAGCACAAGCATCCAGTCAGTCAATTACATCTACAGAACCGTTAACATACCTTGTGAGAGACACAATTAAAGGTGCCATGCAACATTGTAGCCGTTGTATAATGAAACAAATGGTGATGTTACAGGTTTTGTTTGCAATAGTCCGTTATCAGAAGGTTGGGATGACAGGTACACCCACATGTTGAACCACATACTCTAGCCATCCCACACAATCCATGGGTAACATGAATCCAAACTATACTTGTCTCTACACATAGCAGTTGCAATTACACACAACAAAACACAATACAGGCCGTCTCCCCGAAGGTAGGGCAAATGGGAAACGCCCAAGTGGAGAATTCAATTATACCCCACTGTTGCCGTGTAATTGGCGAATGAAGTAGCTGCACAGCTGATGTGCAAGTAATTAGTCACTCAGGAACACCAATTGGCAGCAGGAAACCACATGTTATAGGTATCGACGTATATAAGGATGACTTGCCAGACATTCAAACCGTATGCTCATACCATATAACTGTTTAAACAGTGTAAGAGAGACGAAAGTCTGGAACGATAACAAGGTAGGTAGAACACTCGATGTAAGTGTATGCATAGCATGTTTTGTATTAATTATGTTAGTGTATGTATAGCCTGGTTTGCATTAATTAAAAGTGTCCGCAATGCATAAAGTGGGAAAAGGTATTAATGTAGTGATGTCTTGTTGAGCATATTAACGCTTGTAGAAATTGTGTGTCCTGCAGTGGGCCACAAGGTAAACATCACAGACACCACAAGGAATGCTACATGAGGGCTTTAAACAGAACAATTCCATACCGCCCGCCGTCAGTGGTAGGGTATGTCCAACAAGTACGTGCCATAGCAGGGGATAATATATGTTGATATACTGTCACAGTAGGCATGTGTATGGGCGTATAACGACAATGACATGTCTAAGGTGGTCCCGCTGTGCAAGTATGCTTTGCATTATGGGATACTATGTAAAATATGTGTAATGTATAGTATTGTAGGTAGATATGTCAGATATGCTACACAGCATAACAGGCATATCATGCATACCAAAGGTATAGTCTATTGGCATGTACAATAACAGGATACATATGACTTGTAGTCACGGGACATTGTAATAGCATGATAGCTAATCTAAATGGAAGGGCTACCAAGTAACCATGCACAAAGGACATGTAATAACTTCACAGGTTCATAGTGGGGTACTATGCAGTCTGGCAAGTCTATGTGTAAGCACACCTACAGTATTCACACCAGTGGCACCTCTCTAGGGTAGTGTCCTGTGAACAGCAGAGCCATGTGTTACCTGCACCTCTGCACAGTACAGCCACTGCAGTGATCCCTGGCATACATGTGTCTCCCATCCACCAAGTGAGGTATCACATGAACAGTGCTACTGAGTGTCCCTGCGTGATGTACATAGGAATCATGTTCCAAAGCATGGTGAGTGTCCGGTTTGGGAATGTTACCCTCAAGCACATCCCACTCATCGTTGCGTGTGTGCACATATCCATGAGCATGTTGCTCACAGTGGCTTTTGCTTATGCCGCGTATGTGGAGTATATCCATTAATATTGTTGTGGACATGGGCACTGTCTGTTCAGCAGAGGTCACCCCTGAGTATGTAGTATGCAAATGTGTACAGACGTGGTGTACGTAGTTCAGCTGCATACTTTAACTGTCAGAGCTCAATAAACATCATGGTGTGTTAATGTTGTGGTATGTAAAGCTGTAGCTGTTGTGTAAGGTACACCGTAAATGGGGTGTTGTACCCTTGAATGTGTGTAGAAGTCTGGAGTTCAGAGGTACAATGGGTGCCTATGTACCAGCTACACACCCAGTACAGATAAGTGTGGCCACGTAGAAGGATATCCATGCCACAGTGGCAATATGGTAATCACAGGAGTGGGTGCGACATACGTTTGTACTACGAACACGTACAATGTGACATGTATGTAGGGGACTACCACCTATGTGATAGTCAGTGGGTGAGTGGTGTAATGCAAAGGTGATGTTCATGCACCTTGTATCATGCAGCTTGAGGCCAAGATATTCATATCAGGTATCTGTCACAGTGACACCCGTATGGATGGATTCAGTATCAGCTGGTGGATCAATCATGGCGCTTTGTATGCAGTGGTTTGTAAAGTTACGCAGGGAAAGTCCGTCTGTGCTAGTCTGTACCTCAGGGAAGCATATACCGAACATGAGGGGCCCTATGACTGAGGACTGTGGTATGCTAAGTGTAACTGAAATGCAGTAGGTACTATGGTATGCTACCCTCATTGTGTGTGTCCTGTTCATGAGCCACATTGCATAACATCCTGAGACATAGGGTACGATGTGCAGGTGGATGTGTATGTTGTCAATACCTGAATGGAGAAAGGTGCTGAAAGGCAATGAGAGGACAATGTAGGCTGTGTGGACCCCCGTACCATCATCAACTACCCTGGTAACTGTATGAAAGGAGTCCACCAGGTGTAGGAGCCATGGTCTTGCCCTAACAAGTCCAACCCGGGTGGCATCAAAGGACCGGAGACCAACAATGTCTCTGTGAATGACGTCCATGATGATGTGCCCCATAGCCATGCAGAACAGTCCAGTCAGGTGTGTAGGGCAATAGTCCCATTCATGCATTGTGGCGCCACCTGTGTGGAGTGTGATAATTGTTGCTGTGTGCCATTTAGGGGCCACAATGTCTGATATAAGGCTATTACTGAATATGGTGGCCTAGTGGGGAGACATGTCGTTCAGAGGTTTGTGGACATCACAGCCTGGGATTTTGGAAGGTGACATGAGGCCAGTGTCCCAGGACATTTAGAGTGCAGGTCAGTACTGTGTAGGTGTGACCGCAGGGACACCACAATGTTCCTGCATGGATTGTGGCCCTGTAGTGAGTGAGAGGGTGTAATGTTAGCATTGAATTAATCCGCCAGCATGTTACCAACATCACCTGGTTCTGTAATGTTCCTGAGTGACTATTATACGTGAGAGCAGATGTGGGTATTGCCATTGACTACTGACATATCACCATAATGCCTTGTGGTACACCCTGGAATGTGTTGCAGTAATGTTTACATAGCTAGTTTTGGAGTATGTGATGAGGGATCCCTTGGCCCTACCGAGGCTGACCAGTGAGCTACCCGACCCATGGGATTGTACACCACTGTGCAACAGCCTCCACCTGTTGTTGTAAATTATGTCCATGGAACTTGACCCCCAGAGTGGTGTCTGTTATCTGGTGGGTACCATCATGGCTCTGTGTGGAATAGCATGATCCATGTAGTCGTGTACGTGCTAATGAAGTGCACTGAGGTATGTTTCACCGTTTGTATGCGCATTGTCCATCTGCATGGGTGTCATGACATTAACTACAGCTGTCATAAGACGTCTGTAGTAGGTGTTGTAGTACTCATGTACTGTGTATGCCATGAAGGGTGTGGTGCCGGGATGTGGCTAACAAGAGTGATTAGCATATGTTTGGAATCCACCAATGAGGGGATAACCCCAGGTGTGGAACACCAGTCACATGTTGGTAGTGTTCATGTCAAGGATAATGTTGGTCTTGGAGGTGTTGTGTACGGGTTGATCCAGCCGAGTACAGGTTATGACTCATGGACAGCATTGGCCTAATGTGTCGGTACATGAGTGGCTATCCCAGTTAAGTGTGGGGTAGTGTCAGTCTCACATCAGTAGTAGCTGTCTGAGCCCTACTGTCCAGTACACCAACAAATGAGGTTTGGTAACTGTGGGGTATGTTGTTGAATCCATAGCTTGTTACAATGTGTATAGCAGTTCTGGACACAGTTAGTTGCACATGGAGCACCTCTGCTACATTGTGCTAAGTAACTAGCCAGGATGTGTGTACAACATAGTGGATTATGGGAACACCGCAGCCGTGGGTGTGCCAGCCCAGGTACTTACCTGAAAGGTATGGTCTGTCTATAACCTGTCATTGCAGGTGTGCTCTGCAGAGCCTAGAGACAGGTCCCAGTCACTGCAGAGATATTGAAGTGGTGCATTATAAGGTGTGCCTTGCCTGCTTGCGTCACAGAGGAAGAAGTCAAGCATTGTGTCACATGACCCCATGTTTTGCTTGCCAGTTCCCATTCTGGTGGTGACTGTTATTGGAAACTATGCAGGACAGGCAGTATAGAAGCAGCAAGAGCCTTACATGTGATCTGTACTCCCAGGGCTGACAGGTGCAGGTCATCTGTGCCAAAGCATCATGTTGTTTGACCAGGTCAGTCAAAGCGGACAGATACCAGATGCCTGTGGAATGACAGCAAAAGCATAGGCAACTGTTGATGTGACACAGTCAGTCATTGTACAGTGGTATCAGGTCCGGATGAATGCATAATGCTCCCCAGGGCTTGGCCCACACCTTCAGGGCTACAAGACTGGTGAGCTATTGCATGTCCCTGCACACGTAGTCTGTAAAGTTGCATCTCAGGGCAGTCACACTAACATGGAGAATGACAGTCACATCGTACCTGGTGAGGTGTGGCATGGGTGCATAGGTTATGTTGCAGAACCAGTTACCCGACAGCAAGATGTAAGTGACTATCACCTTGTGTAGCCTGCTGAGTGTAACAGCAGTGTGACCGCCTACAAAGTCACCTATGACTGGTGTGTTGTGTATGTTATAGCACCCTATTGGCTGTATGTGATGGGCACACATGAGTCTGTGGGCTATAAGTTGGTGTTGTTGTGTTTGGTGATGGGGCTGCCTTTGGTGCCTACACAGAGTATGGAGAGGTACTGCACAAGTTGTCCTCGTATGTGTGGCCTGTGGTGGAGATCATGTGAGACTATGTGATGAGTGGGGTGTGTTGCGAATGTTACACATCCCCACATGACTGTCAGGTGCAGTCAGGGTTGGTGACAGCATTACCCCCAGCAGGGCTGCATATGTGCATCCCCCACAGGCTGTAGTGTTGTATGTTGGGAGGTGAGCATTGACTGTGTACATGAGACAATTGCTCTATTGCCACATGTACGACATATCCATCATATAGACAGGCAATAGCACTGGTACGTGACAGTTGGACATGCCTGTATATACAACCATGTCTCACAGGATATGTGAGTTATGTGTGTACAACAGCTGTTGTACTGTAACCAAGCTGGAAGTGTGAGGACAGACAGTGTACCTGTGAGAAATGGTGTGGAATGGGTGCTATATTAATCAGTAGCTCATGACATGCTCACTTCTGAACAAGTGCTGAGCATGAACATACAATACAGATAGGGTGTTGGATAATATCAACCCACAAGTGGTGACGACAGTCATAATTGGTGGCACCGCACTATAACCCTGCTGAGTATGGTCTGCATGTCCATGAACCATTATCAATGTAGATGTTAGCAGTACAGATGTACAAGACAGTACGGATGTTTGATTACAAATATCTTTTTATGTCACAGGAGTGTTCAACCAGTGGCCTGTTGACGGACTCACAACTACAAAAGGTGCCAGAGTGACATGTGCATATCACACCAGTGCCAGCTACAGTAAAACAGGGTTAATGTGTTGTACTCCACTCTCATTGTAGCCCATACCACACAGACAAATGTCAGGCATCTGTGTATGTAAGGATGTGAATGGCCATGACCTATGAGCAATAGCTGTCTCAGTGTTGTGAACAACATACAGAATGGGCTGTGTGGGAGAGATGTGTGACATATGTGCACATTCTGATGGATGATATCAGCTTTGTCACCGCTAGGTGAACATCCCTGTACCCATTAACTACCACCTAGGCTGTGGTCAACATTATGGACACTGTGTAAGGGATGGTGCTGTGCAATACACCTCCCTGACTTGGTGATGTCTCCAGGCCCCTTAGGTAGTCATACGAGGTACCCATGTCATGACAGGGTGCCATCCATGAGCACGGATATCATTGGACAGGCATACACAGCACTTGGGTGACCAATAGTGGATCACATATCACCTCTAAGGTGTAATGGCCATGCGTGGATGGGCGATACCAGCCTTCACAATCCTCACCTCCACTATGCAGCATGCTGTCTACCTTGCATAAAGACATTTGCTACACTATGATGTTGGACATGCTACATGTCCATATCCTGATCTGAAAGACATACGTCATGGTCAGCCACTGTCCTAATACTAGGATCGCCACATGCTGGACAGATCCCTGTGCCATACATGTGACATACTCCCGCCATACCATGCAACCCTGTCCATCAAAGCTGCACATGTCATCCCTGTCATACATGGTGTGATGGCCACATGGTAGATGTAGTATCACCTGTCTGGATCAGTAATGTGGCACTGATGCAGCTCGCGGTGGCATAATGGCTGCTGGATACAGCTAGAAAACCTTGCCCATACATGTTATAGTTGATAACCATCCCTGCGAATGACGTCCGACTACCCTTTGTCCCATGTCTATCACATGTGCAACACAGGCAGGATGTTGAACAGCTGTACAGTGCTGTGTAGATGTATATGGCAAAACACATGCATGTACAGGTTTCCATGTGTATGTGTGCATTGTCACTGCTCAAGTCCATTAAGGCTGTGTCTGTGTTGATATGTGACATATACACAGCATCAAGGTCAACAGCATTACCGTGGACACATCCAGGCATGTGCAGATAGGTAAGAATACCAGTGCAGGCAAACAGATATGCCCACAACAAGACAGCATTCACATGGAGTATGAACACTGTAATGAGGTGACGCACATATATGGTAATGATATCCAATGCATAACAGGTGTTACATGTGTGTGATACAAACATGTCAGTCGTGTCAGTGTCATGATGATTTGCAAAGATAACTGTGCAGATGTACTAGATGCCATAGAAATGTATGTGCAGCAGCATCTCTGTACATCTCTGAAACTGTGACCTGTAACCATCATTATGTCTTACAGATAATGCCTCGTACACGCCTTCCAGCGTACAGCCGCCAGGAGGATGATGTCCTCATCCCGTACCTCCATGAGAACTATGAGGTGTTGTTCAGCCATGTGCCACAGCATGCCCAGCAGCAGGACAACCTGTGGCAGGATCTTCGCAGGAGGGTGAATGATGTGGGTGGTGCTACCAGCAGGTGCGCAGACACTGCACGGACTTGATACGACATGCAAAACAGCGTGCCACTGCAATCGCCAGGGAACAAGGTGGAACAGGTGGTGGGCCACCAACCCAGCCCCACTCACACATATTGAGGAGCTACTGGCCAGTTTGGGGACACCCTCAGAACAGCATCCACAAACACTAACTGCCATCGTGGAGGTGGGTGTCTCCCAACCAATGAGCCTGGAGTTTCCTGGTAAGTCAGTACTGCACATATGGCTACTATATCCCATTTACATGCATGTGTCACTGTACATTATGTAATGTACCAACATATGCATGGTATGTGGACACACATGCTGCATACTACAGTATGCTACCCTGTGTATGCACACATGTGCATACTATATGCTATTGTACAGGTGAATGCATTAACATGCACAGTGCACCCTGTGGCTGTCATACAGTCATGGATAATGAAAATACTGCTGTGTCACCCCTATACAGGTACCTCTGGTGTGCCGCACAGACATGAGTCAATTGCAGGTGAGACTGTCATCAGTATCAGGCATGTTAAAGCATAGATCTATTTGCCATGTGGCCAGTTAACACTTGTACACTTGTGTGGTCAGCTGTGCATACAATGGTGGAGGTGTTCTACAGTGGAGGCTTATGTACTATACATTGGAACAACACGTGTGGTATGAAAATAGTACCACACAGTGAGCTGTGATATGGGCAGCCCGCAGGAGTCACCATTGTGTTATATGCCCCTGCAATGGGTGCACACATTGTGATGTGCCATATGATATGTCCCAGACACGTTGTGTACTGGCTGCAATAATGTCACATTATCCCATAACCCATACCCCACATATCACACATACAACCTGTTGTCTGCATAGCCCTGTTGATGGTGACATATCTGACATCTATGGGTGTATGTCATATGGGACAACACAGACATGTGTGATAGATGGCCATCACACACATTTGTACAACACATGTGCACACATAGCCATGGGGGATGGCCAGAGATACGTAGCCACACAGTAGATGTGATGTGTATACAGCCTGTGTCACATTTTCCACACATGGTTTAATTATAGCCTTAGTTGACTGATTATACAGTTGATGTGGTACACTGGACATCCTAAAGGCCTGTGCACAGCTAGTGGAGTTGTCACTGACGTCTGCCATATAAGATGTGTTGAACATCACGCCTGTGTCATAGCATGACAATAGTCACTTCTACAGCTTCCACAGACATTGACACCACATCAGGCCACAGATACAGTAGATTTCCCTTGCTGCTGTAGGACATCACCGTTAGTTGTGCACCTCATGGGTGTGGTACATCAATGTCATGTGGGGGTTCCCTATCAGAAGCCTGAAA
Source organism: Protopterus annectens (assembly GCF_019279795.1). Classification (NCBI taxonomy): domain Eukaryota; kingdom Metazoa; phylum Chordata; order Ceratodontiformes; family Protopteridae; genus Protopterus; species Protopterus annectens. The sequence goes on from NC_056728.1 coordinate 1,959,390,424, forward strand.
ACTAGGTGAAAAAAAAATCAAAAAAATGGAAAAAATAGACAACGAAAAAAAAAAACTGAAAGTCTAAAAATCCTGAAACTCAAAAAATCCACAAACACAAAATGGACATACTACTGTGTGGCTTTTGTGTTGTTGTGCCCTGTGGTGGTGGGTCATGAGTTGGGTTCTTGGGTGTGTGTTGGTTTGTGTATGTTTTTATATTAGGTAAGGGGGTTTTAGGTTAGGTGCAGGTTAGGCATGTATGCAATAAGTAGTGCATTGGGGTAGACAAATATTGGGGTTAGGCGTTAAAAGTAGTAGGTGTTAGGGGTCAGGTGTTGAGGTGCGATGGTAATGTGATACTTAGGGGGGGTGAGGTTAGGGGTAGGTTATAGTTACAGTGTCTTTATAGTGACATATTAGTTGTGTTTTTGTGTTTCTTTTTTCAGGATTTTTCAGGATTTTGCTTTTTTAACTTTCAGTTTTGAGTTTTCAGTTTCAGGTTTTTTTGGCTTCTCCATGTGGGACATGATGAATTGACAAGTCCGCTATGTGTGGACATGGTTGCCAGGCAGCTAGGATTCTGTAGTTGTTGTGCAGGGGTGTCATCTGTAGGTCCTCCAGTGACCTGTCACATGGCACAGCATGGTTTGGTGTGTATACACCTCAGCATTGTAGCTCACAATCCACAGTTATGTCATGGGTATGCATGCAGTTATGGCTATGTAATGTGTACATATTATGCACTGTATAGCAATATAGATGCCTCATGATGCCATGCAATGGCACAGTGTCTGTACTTCACACTGTAGAGCAATGTAGATGGCTCACACTACCCTTCCATGCACATGCACATTTGCTAAAACATGCATTCTATCTGTAGGGCATACAGACAACACCGCAATGTGATACCCATTACGGCGCTGTACATGTGTCAGGGCACCATTGTGTCAGACATGTATGCATGTTAATGCACACATCAGCAGATTACATGTCAAGGTCACGACAGCCATGTGTACTGTTATCCTGTTCTGGTTCACATGGTGTATCACGGGGATGCATGCATAATACCATAATTGTGTGAACTGCATGGCTACTGATATGACACCTGCTTGCTGTAGTGTGCTTACTAACACTATTAATGTCTGAGCTGCATGCCGTCTGCTGTATCACATGCATGCTGCATGCCGTCTGTCAAATCACATGCATGGTGTGTGTCTGTGTGTGTGTGTCTGTGTGTGTGTGTCTGTGTGTGTGTGTCTTTGTGTGTGTCTGTGTGTGTCTGTGTGTGTGTGTGTGTGTCTGTGTGTCTGTGTGTGTCTGTGTGTGTGTGTCTGTGTCTGTGTGTGTGTGTCTGTGTGTCTGTGTGTGTGTGTGTCTGTGTGTGTGTGTCTATTGTAATTTAGAGGCTTTCTTTGCATTCACATGTGATGTAAGTACATTACCCTCCTGTGGTCCATCTGATGTTAGTGTCCCCACAGATACTAGCAGTGATGAACATATGCATGAGGTACAGGCAGGGTTGTCAGGGGCTGAATCTATGCCAATGGTTGCCATCCCAGCTATGTCCCCCTCTTCCCCGCACACAGTTCTGCTGCAAACACTTACCGCATCACAAGTGGCTATAGAGGAAGGGCAGTCAGCATCTGTTAGCGTGGAACAGGAATGTGTGGTGGCTACAGAAGGTGAGTCTCCACACCATGGTGTCAGTGTAATGTCTGCAGATGTGCCACACAGGCATGTGGCCGGTGCTGCTCATAGGAGGACCTCTGGCAGACATGCACCTGCAGGACAGAGCGCAGCAGCTGGTATCACCAGACGCATGTTCCAGACTGTAATGGCGGCACAGACACGTGCTGAATGGCAGAACAGAGAAGGGCAGAGGCTGCAGAGGGCTGCTATCTCTACCCTAAATGACAACATCCAGGCATTGGCAAATGCTCAACAGCAGATTGCTGATGTTCTGGACAGGCGATTGTGTAACATGGTTGGAATCCTTGACCGTGGCATGGCAATCCGCGAGTGTGAGCTGTCTGTGCTGGAACATCTGGTAGGAGTAAGGCATAGGCCACGTGGACATAGGCCAGCTACACCACCTAGTGCAGGTCAACATGAGCGTGCCACCTCACATGCCCGCTCCCATAGTTCTGGTAGCAGTAGCAGTGCAGCTGGTGCTGCGCTGTCCACACCAGGACACAGCAGGCCCTGGACATTCCCAGCGGGGACACAGTTCCAGTGGACGTGTGTCGTCGGACAGTAGCCAATCTGTACCTCTGCCTGGTAGTGCCCATGCAACCCCTGGCAGGCACAGGTCACGTGGCCATGGCCAGACACAGTGAACTGTACAACCTGGTCTGTACAATCTGGAGCTGTCAATAATACCCCTGTGTAGGACTCACAAAAGGGAAAGCTGTGTGCACACATACACGCACACAGCAAACACATCTGTAGGGCACCACAACACCCACATGCATACTGAACAGACATGTCCAATCATATCACCGGCCCTTACGCACACTCATGATGTTACCCATTGGTGCAGCCTATGCCCCTGGCAAGCATTATCACCCTGTGCATATGATGAAGCCTGTGCCACATCCCTGTCATCCACACCATCGGTGCAGGGACATGCTCAAATGGTCTGATGCACAGGGTGAACAGAACAGTGAGAAGTGTATATTACATTAGTTGTGTACGACTAGTGAGGGAAGTGTATATTACATTAGTTGTGTAAGAATAGTGAGAGACATGTATATTACATTAGTTGTGTACTGTTGACAAGCACCAGACATACCATGTAGTACAGGTGTAGCATGCATTGTTATATGTTCACAGTATGTGTCTCGGTAACAACAGTAACAGCATGTTGGTAGTGATGCCCTGGTTCCATCCTTATGGTCTACTTGCATGTGCCTATATGTAGCAGTGTTTGCAGTCTCCCATGTGTAACTGTGGAGTACTCACAGGCACGTATGGCAATATCAGCATGCTCTACGTAGCCTCAACAGGACTGCTGGAAAGTTAAACATACCACAGATGTCCACACATACACTGATCCAGCAGCATGTGTGCAGTTTAATAGGCTACAGTGGCTAGAGACGTTACATCCATACCAGGTCACATCACAGGTATGTTGACATGGTGCAGGGGTTGTACACAGCGATCTGGCCAATGATAATGTTAGAGGCCACTTGATAGCATGAGGCCTCACTGTGTAGCAATAATACCCTGTCACATTACAGGAACATGCCCACACTCACGGGGTCAACAACACTATAACGCACACCCCATAGTGTTGAGGTGAGGACACTTGCCTATGTGGTCATCACCCTCACAGTACTGTGTACCCACACGACATGACACAGAGAAAGGACATGTACAGGTAGCCAGTACGGCTGAGAACGATGGCATCAACAGGGTAGTAGACTGCATCACCATGTGGGATTAGGGATCCTGTGTGTTCTGTATGGTAGCATACACCCTCACTCCATGCACCAGACAGCCATACACACACACACACACACACACACACACACACACACACACACACACACACACACACACACACACACACACACACACACACTGTGGAGACCACAAATGTCATACACATACGGATAGCTGGTGTGTGTGATACACACACCACATCTGCCTACATCATGCTTTCCACAGTGCAGTATGTACAGATGTCTACAACAGTGTACAGGGGTGTGTAACAATTGGGATGTATTCCCCACCATATGTGGCATATATGGTCACACATGCAAACACACATGGCAGTACTGTGAATGATACTCCTGCTATATGATGATACATCTGACAGACATGCAGCAGTATTGGCCGCATTATGTGTACCAACGCTGTGTCCGGCAATTGTGCTGCTATATGCACATGGGAGGATGTAAGTGTTACAGGTGTCAAGTGATGTACAGTCGGTAACACCCAACCGCTGTGTAGGTTTTATGTCTTCACCGTCAAGTAACAGTAACATAGCGTACTGTTTGCACATGTAATGGTAGGATGGTGTGTGACACACCTGTGAGCCGTCCCCAGTGAGCATCCATCTACACAGGTGGATCACCACTTTATGTACACACATCCATCCATACCTGATGTACATCCTACCATACTGTCAGCATGGCACCATATACAGGTGTCAGTGATGGGGCTGCATTGCAACTGCATGTTGTAGTTAGGCACAGATGAGTTACTTACATCAGCTACTGCACATGCTATGGTAGCTGCATGCACACTACAGTTTGTACATGTGTGTTGGTACTACATGCCTGTCATGTAGCCATGTTTGTATGCATTTCAATTGGTGGACATGTGTGCTGAGATACATAACACAAGGACTGTTGTATGATATGATGGGTGTCATGGGTAACTAGTACAGAGGGAATGTGTCCTCGGTCAACATTGCTACCTCATGTACTGTTAGCATTCAACAGCCATGGACTCACCTTCCATTTGCGCGCGTATGATTGCTGTAGCCACTTGTCTGCATGGAGGACAACACAAGATATGCTATGTACATATGTGTTGTGTGTGTGGTCCTTGCACATATCCACTGCAATTACATGTATGACATATCCAAACATGTGTGTTCATTGGTGTACAGCAACAGTCATCTGTCACAGCTGTGTAAGACCCAGGGCCCCTGGTATGTGTAGAGCCGACCTGGTTATGTACAGTGGTATCATTGTAATGCATAACACATGATGGAACCCTGTTGGTACATGTGTAGTCTGCACTGTTGCTGTACACCTATGTACAGTCCACTGGTCATGAATCACACAGTGTTGTGTTGATGTATGGCTGTGTATTGCTGGTCCAATGACATGGTGATGTCTGAGGGCTACATTGTAGACTGCGGTGTGTACCTCTGTGATCTGCACCTCAGACATCTGTGATGGCTCCTGAGTGTGTACTGGTCGATACATGTGAGTGGCCTTCATGTATGTGGGGACAGTAATACCATATTGTGCCCTTTCGTGTTTAGTATCCGTGTGCATGCAAGACTGACCTTTGCAACTTCTAAGTGTGTGAGCATGCCCAGTATGCCATTGTGTAGTTGGACACACAGTACATTCCAAACTGCGCCCTTACGTATTTAGAATCCATATGCATGAAAGACGGCCCTTTGCAACTGCTAAGTGTGTGAGCATGCCCAGTATGCCATTGTGTAGTTGGACACACACTACAGTCCAAACTGCGCCCTTACGTGTTTAGAATACGTGTGCATGCAAGATGGCCCTTTGCAACTGCTAAGTGTGTGAGCATGCCCAGTACGCCGTTGTGTAGATGGACACACAGTACATTCCAAACTGACGTGTGATACTAAGCATGTGGGCATGGCCAGTGACACCTTGTGTCTGTGATGTGCCTCTGTGTATGGACATGGCCATTGACATCCTGTATAGCGATGGTGGACATCCAGGCAACAGATGTCCATTTTCAACGTCACGATGGATGCCTACATTGAACAAACTGGTTGACTGTCTTGCAGGGTGTACTGTCTGTGGCGCATCCCATATCTATGTAGTGTTGTTGTAGTGCTCCGTATATATTTAGTTGCCCTGATCACACCACTGCCGTGTGTTTGTCTATGTCTACCTTGGGACAGTAAAATTCTTTCAGACTGCTCACTCTCTATACATCCCCTATTGACAACCTTGCCTTTGCGGATGATGTCACCCACCTAGAAGTATGCATCTGGGAGTGCTGTGTTCAGTAATCTCGGTAGCGTGTTCTGTAAATGCTTAATGCTGTAGTGTGATAAGGTAGTTAGGTGTATGTTCGACTCCCAGCCCTGCCAAGTGTGTGTGTGTGAGTGTGTGTGTGTGTGTGTGTGTGTGTGTGTGTGTGTGTGTGTGTGTGTGTGTGTGTGTGTGTGTGTGTGTGTGTGTGTGTGTGTGTGTGTGTTTCCATCTGCCTGGGGACACAGTAATGCTTTTAGATGCCTCACACCACATACATTCCCTATCTGCGTCCTTGCCTTTGCGGATGATGTCACCCACCTAGAAGTATGCCTCTGGGAGTGCTGTCTTCAGTAATCTCGGTAGCGTGTTCTGTAAATGCGTAATGCTGTAGTGTGATAAGGTAGTTAGGTGTATGTTCAACTCCCAGCCCTGCCAAGTGTGTGTGTGTGTGTGTGTGTGTGTGTGTGTGTGTGTGTGTGTGTGTGTGTGTGTGTGTGTGTGTTTCCAGCTGCCTGGGGACACAGTAATGCTTTGCCTTTGCGGATGATGTCACCCACCTAGAAGTATGCCTCTGGGAGTGCTGTGTTCAGTAATCTCGGTAGCGCGTTCTGTAAATGCGTATTGCTGTAGTGTGATAAGGTGGTTAGGTCTGTGTTCTAATCCCAATCCTGCCATGTGTCTGTGTGAGTTTCCCGCTGCATGACAACAGTACATTGCTTTTACACTATTCACTCTCCATAGACTCCGTACAGCATCTATGCCTTTGATGCTGATGCCAGCAAGCTAGACGTATGCCTGTGTGAATGCTGTGATCTAGTAATCACAGTAGCGCATTATGTAAATGCGTAATGCTGTAGTGTGATAAGGTAGTTAGGTCTGTGTTCTGATCCCAACCCTGCCAAGTGTGTGTGTGTGTGTGTGTGTGTGTGTGTGTGTGTGTGTGTGTGTATATATATATATATATATATATAGATATATGTTATGTAGATAGATATAGATATGTATGTGGATATTAGCACTATTGAATGTGCTGCATTATCTGTACTTGATCACCTCTGATCAGCTCTGTGATAGTGCACATACTGTGTGCTGTAGTGATCCTGGGTTATAGTTGTGTAGTGACCAGTTATTTTGTTGCTGGGTATTACTAGGGACATTGAAAACAATGATAGTACAGCAACTTTAAATGGTCGTGTGCACATCTCAGCAACAGTCAGCAGTGGTTATTACTTTGGAGGATGAGTATGGCTCATATAACTATATATTAACTGACAATACTATGCAAATCAGGTTAACATTACTGACTCCCATTTATCCACAGGTTGTGATACAGATCCCAAGAATGTATGTGTATACATTGACAGGTGCAGGACTGGAATATTGTTGAATGCATGGAGGGGTGTCCATGGCCAGTAATGGTGATCTGTACAGCCTGGCAGCAGGGGTGTAGCTAGGATTTTCAAATTTGTACTGACAGCTCTCAAACTGCTACCCCCCTCCCCAGCCAAGCTACGGCCATTCTCTTAATTCACGGTTCGCTCTTTTAGTGTCGATGAAGAGGCATTCGCTGTAATGCCTCTTCAGTAATATAATATAAATTCACTCAAACTCGGTTCCTTGAATTGAAAATTAACCTGAAATGTCAGTTCTTTGAAAAATGCAGCATGGTAGTTGGGGTAGAGACTTTATGCTTTTGTTTTCTGTAACTAAGGTACAGGTTTTGAGCTTGAGTAAATTACTAACCACCTGCTACCACTAACTAGGATGTTTCATTCACACACACACCCCTACCTACCTCTTAGTGCAAGAAATATGGACAAAGCCTAAAATAAACAGGGACAGATATTAAAGAATGTTCTTGTGAACTTAGAAAGTTGCTAGAATAACAGGATTTGTGCTAGTATGAATTTTTCTAAAGGACATGAAGTCTGAATCTCAAATGTCTGTCATTATTTAGCAACTTCAGCCTTCAATGATTTTCTAGAAAATCACAAAATTTATGAGGAACAGACAAAAAATATGGGGCAAAAATCTGGACATTCTGCAAAATGTGGACAGTTGAGAGGTATACCTACCACACACACGCTTTACACACACACACACACACACACACACACACACACACACACACACACACAACCTCTCAACCTCTTACAGCAACAAACTCATAAATAAAACTGAGGCAAAGGCCCAAAAATAAGGACATTTTTTTAAATATTGCTCTTATAAACTTAGAAAGATAATAGAATAGTAGTAGGTCTTGCATCAGTACGAATTTTCTGAAATGTATGAAATCTGAAACTGAAATGTCTGCATTATTTTCTAACTTCAGTCTTTAACAAATTTGCCAGAAAACTGCAATTTTATGAAAAACAGACCAAAAATGTGATGCAAAAATATAAAATTGCCAGACAATACAGCTGGGAACCTGTCAAAGGAGGGACACCATTTTAATATGAGCACAGTTAACTTAGAGCAGCTGACAAAATTAGAGAATCTACATGCATTTCTGAAATCAAAGCAATGTATAACTCTGATCATTACAGTTATTTATAAAAGTAAAGTAAACCCTCTATGTTTTCTTCCAAAATTGCTATTTTGTGGAGGGATCATTAGAGGAAGAGCAACATTTTGAGCCAAAATCAGGGACAGTTGAGGTTTGGCTATGCCTAATTCTATAAAGCAATTTATTTGCATGTACCTCTCAACCTGTTAATGCAATAAATCTGGACAAGGCCAAATATATTGAGGGAACATATAAACAGTACTAAAAATTGCTCTTGTATAAACTGGGACAGTTGATAGAATTTAGCATGCATTTTTCTGAAGGTTATAAAGTCTGAAACTAGTGTGTCATTATTTAGTGACTTAATTCTTAAATCATTTGCCAGAAAACCACAAATTGAGGAACAAACCAAAAATAAGAAGCAAAAAATCTATTCATTTTTTGAAAATCTGGACAGTTGGGAGGTATAGTTCAGCTGGGGCTGTCTAAGTTTGCCGCCCTTCCCCCTCAGAAAACCATGGTTGAATGGAGCCTCCCCCTGCAGCCATTCCAATGATCCATTACTTTGCTATTTCACTCCATTTACCATAAACACTAATGTGCATACTGATTTACTTCTATGATGATTTGAACTTCATTTGAAAGTTTTATTTTGCATTTTACAGCACAAACACTAAGACATCTGCTAAACAAACTTGGCATTAAAACTTATCTGCCCTTGAAACTCACATTCATTTCACATTCATTGAAACAACATTAAAACCCACATTCAAAGAAAAATACATTTTACCCGTGGCAGATAAAAATTAATTCTGGGCTGCTTTTAAATCATAGGCCCCTTGCATATGAAACATACATGTGCTCTTTGATACACCTTCCTATTGCTTTGAACATTTTTCCAGTAAACAATGAAACAAAACTGCCCAATTCAGAACATTTCCATCATAAAAATCTAGTCAAACTTCTACAGTCCACCATTATCAGTAAATAATATGCACAATCTCTGAGTAGTAAAAAAAGTCATCTAAATAATTCCACGTTAAATAAATCTAACTAATGAAGAGGTTGCTGCTAGCAATCACCTTTATATTTCATGACTTCACCGAAAAATAAAGTGTCTGATGCCCCTGAGGAATAAATTGCCTAAATTACATTAATAATAAGCTAGTAATATTGCAATAGGAAATGAATGGCAAACTGATAACAGGCTCATAGTTAGTGTCTTAACTTTCAGCACAGCAGCATTCACCCTCTATGGGAGTAGAACCAACAACCCTTTGCATTAAAAGCAAGTACACAACATTTTGTGCTACTAGCAATGTGAGCCGACTTAGCATAATCAACACTAAAATTCTCTTCCCTGCAGCTCTCAGCTCCTTGTAAAATCTACGCAATACTCAACTACATCTCAACTTCGAGCACAAGAAGTCTGAAAAAGCCAAATTTATTGGGGTGGGTCAAAAGGGCAAAAACAGGGAAACATTAAACATTGCTTGTATAATCTTGGAAAGCTGCTAGAATAAAATGCTGTGTTACCATCATTCATTTTACTGCCAAGGTCACTGTGCAAAATAGTCAGAACAACATACCACTATGCCAAATCACCTGCTTTGTGAAAGAGGAAGACTGAAACTCAAATGGCTATCATTTAATGAATTCACTTCTCACCATAGCTGTCAACCTCTTAGCACAAAACACCTGGACAAACCCAGTAATGAGGGAATACAGCCCTCAAACATATTCAGTGAATTCAGTTCTTGCCATAGCTGTCAACCTTAGCACAAAAAACCTGGACAAAGCCAATAACAGGGTATTACAGTCCCAAAATAAGGACAAATTTCAAATAGTCATAAACTTAAAAAAATTGCTATAAAAAAGGTTGTGTTACTATATATTTATTGCTAGAATAAAAGTTGTTTTACTATGTCACAAACACAGGGATAAGATGCAGACTCCACACAGAAGGCACCCCAGCCAAGAATCAAACCAGAAAATCTATAGCTGTGAAGCAACAATACTGCCACTGCACCATTAAATATGTAAGGAAGTAAACATTCAGAAACCTGAAGTCTGAAATTTAAATGCCTGTCAATTTGTTAATCAGGGCAGTCTGACTTGGAACAAAAAAAAAACAATTCTCAGCAGAGGCCCAGGAAAAAATAATGCAGACATGTCTTTGTAACATGGGAGGACACAAAAGCAAACCCACACAAACACAGGGAGAAGATACAGACCCCCCCACAAAGAAGGCACCCCAGCCAAGAACCAAACCCAAGAACCTACAGCTGTGAGGCATCAATGCTACGTTGCTACCACTGCACCATCACATTTCAAGCACTGCAATATTTAAAAAACACAGATATGAGGAACAGATCAGATCAAATATGAGGCAAAAATCTGCATTTTTTTTTACAAATGGTGGTGGGTAGGGAATTCAGGTCTTTAACAACTGCATACAAGGTACAGGGTTCAAGCCTGAGGTATTCCCTACCACACCACCATGAGTAATCACCAGTACATCCCACCTGGGGCATTTTCACACACACGCACACACACACACACACACACACACACACACACACACACACACACACACACACACACACACACACACACACCAACCCTCGGTTGCAAGACCCTTCTAAATAAAGTCCTTGAAGACCAATATAACGTGCACATCCTCCCGCTCGACCAACACAACGCTTGAATCCTTCCACTCAAAAAGCATTTGAACTGGCCGGAAATACATGCGCGGTGAGCTCCATTCCGACTGGCTGCCCTGATGAGCTGACGTCATCGTGCAGTAAAGCGCGGATAAAAAAAAGTGAAAATTTAAAAAGCTACCCCCCTTCTAAATAAGTTGTACTGAAATCAGTACAGTGAGTATGCCTCCCGACGTCCCTGCCTGGCAGGTACGGTCTGTGACTGTCCCACAACCTCCTGTATATGGCTGACACATGCTGAAACTGTGTACATGCAGACACACACACATAAAACAAACAGCTAGGGCTAACACATATACACACACACATTGCATCAAGATTGGGCCATGCAAACACTGTTGTCCCTCACACACACACATACTTACATGTTGATTGGATGGCTCAATGACAGGCTCTGGAAAAGAAACAGCCACACCCTGTGCATATGATGACACACACCTGTGCCACCACCTGTAATGTGTAACATTGATGCAGGAACAGACTAACATGGTGCTGATGCACAGGATGGCTTTATAGCACTGTATTAATGTTAAAATGTTGTTAACACAAAGTGTGATATCCTTCTAGGTGTATGTAAGCAGGCATGATGCATTGCAGCTATGACCATCAATGTAGTATAGTTTACAGCACTGTTAATTCTGAAGATTTATTATCCATCCATGTGCCATTTGACTGACGTGTGTAGTATTGGCAGCATGTGTTTCAGAGTGTGCAGTACGTGTGTAGTACAGATTTATACATGCTTACAAATGCGTACACTGGCTTACACGACATTACATGGGCTTCAACATTCTTACACTAGCTTACTCGTTCTTCAACGTGCGCACACGGGCTGACAAGTGCGCACACATGCTTACTCGGGCTGACAGGTGCGCACAGGTGAGAACACACTGTAAGCAGGTTTGCAAGAAACTTCAGTGATATCCATGGCATACACAGTCAGTTTCCTGACTTTACCTAGGATAAATCATAACACGCCTCTTCCACTGATGAGTAACTGACAGCAAACATGTGACACACTGCTCCAATAAGATTACAGTGTTTTATAATACACACTCACGATGTCACCTAACTTCTATTCTGATAGTCCCCTTAACCTACTCTTACACTGTAGTGGCTTGGCCCATATGGCATGACAAATTGTGATTCACTATCCTCAGCCTCAATTGCATCAGATTGCCTACTAATGCTTGGTTACATCTCTGACAGAGCGCTTCCACACATAGCAACCAGTACTCAGTAGCCATGTTGTCTTCAGCTTGCCATTCACCTGCATGGCGAACTAACTTTTAACTAAAATTACAATTTGTATGTATATTTTAAATAATTTTCTTGTTTTTACAGCGCAGTGCATTTTCGCGCCACTGCGCTACGCTTAAACACCGGAGATCGGGGGAGGACAAATAGAGTTTTATTAATTTCCAATGGAAAGAAATGCCATTGGCCTTATATTTGGCCATTGGCATGCTTCTTCAACTAAATTCATACTTTATTTGCAGCTGACAATGCTCTGTTTAGCTACTTGCAGAACGTAACTCAGTTAACATCCGGGTACATTTCTGCACATAACTCTACTCTTGCACGGACAGCTTACAGTTTCATGTATCGCAAATTTACATCATTTGCATAGCTTTCACCTACAAATGGGGTAATTTGCATATCCTAACATTGTCCGTGCAATGTTCATTTTAGGGTCTGTCTTACATGCCCCTACAGGATATTGCTGAATAGCTCAGCAGACATCTTGCCTTGCTCTACTCTTACTCTACTTGTACACGCTGGCCAAGGCTCCATGAGTCCTGGCCTAAGCTTTGCTGTGTGCTAATATGTCTATTTGTGGAGTATGCATGGCTGTAGGTATGTTTTGACCTGCTACATCTGACATTTCTACAGAGCAGCACCCACTTTCATCATTTGTAAAGGTGACAGCCCTATAGGTACTATATATACAGCTGTGACATTTGACAAGTCTACACATACCTGCAGTCAATACTAAACTGACTACTTCAGCGCTTTTCATACCTTCAGATTTTTCTTGTAGTAGTATAGTCGATAATACTGTTTCCTATAACATGTATCTGTTTCTGATACAAGATATATCATTTTATTACACCACTACACAAGAAGAAATCACAGGCCAGATGCCATTACATTCCTTTTGCAGGACACACCTGCCCAGAGTGTTGTGTTCCTTACAAAAGCCAACAGGTGCTAATCAAAACATATTATGCTATCATCTACTTTATGTGTTCGCCGGTATTTGCCCTTTCTGTCACTGGCAGAACTCACATGCGAGTGTGGGAGAATGAGCACTGTATCAGGGCACTGCATAACACCCTGAGGGACATATTTATTTTGTTTCTATTAACCTTCCACACTGACTATCACAGGGCATAAGTATTCATTCACATTTATCAAGGTACATGCTTTTGACTTATACATGTTTTGTCATTTGTCATCACGTCTTTCTTCACATCTGTCCACCTAATATCACTAGTTCTGTACATTTATTTAGGACAGGGTTACCATCATACTTCTCAGCTGTACACATTTTGGATAAATGCCCCAAACTTAGACTTATGATTTTGTTCCTTTTTTCATAATATTGTGCCTTTCTGGTAAATTAGTGGCAAGTCATTAAGGACTGTGAGGTTAGATAACAATGACAGACATTAGTATTTTATAATTAATAACCCTCAAAACATTCATGCTAATGAATTATCCATTATTCTATCAATGTTCTAACTTTGTAAGAGGAATATTTAAAATAGTCCCTGTTTGTACTTATTTTAATATGCCTTTGTCCAGATGTCTTATTCTGAAAGGTTGAGAGTATGGTTACCATCTTATTCGTATGCATGTACGTCCATGATAATTGCTTACATGACACTGATATAAGTCCCTACGTCTTCCCCCAATGGTTTACACAATATCCAGTAGATGGGTTCTTCATTTCTGGAAGATATGGGCATGTGCTATACCCACATAGGAATATTAATCACTCTCATGGGGCAGACCTAATAAATCTGTGTCAACCAACACCTAGGCACCTAGGGCCCATTATTGCATACCCATGATTCCCATTCCTGACACCCCTCCACAGTAGTCATAAGACATATTTAATGTGAGTGATAATAAAGTATGAAGACACTTCTAAGCACTATCCACTCTCCGCGTATCGGGACATATATCATACATTCTGTCAACCCATGTGTTATTACCCTTGCACAAGCTACTGTTGCATGTACAGCTATATTGTAGCTGCGGATGTGACTTTCTTTGCTTCGATCATTACAGGAAGGTGCCTGTAGTGGACCAATTTTTGGGGTCCTGCAAAGGACACCTATATCCATGTTTAAAGAGTAGAACTTGCAGATCTGGCACACTGGTACTTTCCTGGCAATGGTTTGGAAAGCAGCAGTGTATTTACCTTTCTTGCATGTCTGTATGTCTATCCATAACAGCTATGACATAACCAATTTAGGTACATGTGTTATATCTACAAGGACATATGTTTATATGCTTGTTATGTATATATCAATTAATGTATTTTGTGTGTATATATATATATATATATATATATATATATATATATATATATATATATATTTATATATATATATATATATATATGTCTATACATTCTTTATTTCATATACTTATTTAGTTTAAGTCTGTGGATATATATCTATACACAAATATATATATCCATATATAGATATATAAATAACATATAGAAAACAGCATTAATTTGCTTTGCTGTGAGCAGATTACACACGCGCAAGCGTACTTGCATATCCTTATTGTGGGTTACATATGTTTACTAAGTCTTTGTGCTTACGTGGGCTTTATTAATTGTGATGGTACCAGTAAAATATCTGTAATCTGGTTAACAGACATATGCGAAACACACGTTCACCTTTACATATTTAAATGTCTTTACAGCACAGACGCATTCATTACACTTTAAAATTATATGTGCTGTAGTCGTAGTTGAACCGGGACTGCATTCACGTTGGTCGGATGGTGTAACCACTATACTATTGGTATTCTGACTCATTTATATGCATACCCACAGTACATAGCTACATTAACATATGCCTCACCGCTTCGCTTACAACACAGGCATCCATTCTCCTGCTGGGAAAAACACGGTACTACATATTACACATTCCCTATTCCCTACTGCTCTGGACCCAAGCTGCATATTTAATCACTCCAAGGATATTCAGAACTCCAAGGCTTATAGTCCTGGCACATACAAGTCTTTGATTGTCAGGGTGTTCATGTGGTGATCTGGGTTTAGGTTTGTCTGCCTGGTGAACGGAACTGCCCTGACCGAATTCAAATGTCAGACAAAGCACATGGACAGAATTTGTCCATTTTATAAATATTTACCTGTGTTTATAGACACATGTGTTTCGGCACCTGTCAGCAGCTTTTTATGTTGGCAATACATAATATCGGTGGGGGTGGTTATAATACATAATCCACGGTGAGGGGTGTTCCCATTCACATTTGACTATTTCCTGTACGCATTCATATGAGGATTATTATTTTGGACATGAATTAACTACAGGTATGCAGTAGTACAGTAAACAAATGTGAAGGTTTGTTACTGTAAATATGTACGGACCTCTGTAATACACTGTTGTTTTCTGGCAAATCAGTAGCTAATCATTAAAGACTGAAGTCAGAACATAATGATAGTTGAGTTTCAGACTTCCTACTCTTCAGGAAATTAATGCCAATGTACAACCTGTTATTCTATCAACTTTCTAAGTTTCTAAGATCAATCTTTACAAATTGTCCCTACTTTTGGGCCTTTGTCCCACTTTTATTCATGGCTTTGTCCAGATATCTTGCTCTCAGAGGTTGACAGGTATGGTCGGTCACACCTACACACACATTACTTGTCCCTCACACAGTAGATCAGGGTTATCCTGTTTACGTCAGTGCCTTCATCACCCTTATACCATTTGCCACTATGCGAATGTGTGCAATATATTCTCCCACTTATTCATGTCGGGACACGTGCATCACAGGCAGGTGTTTGATCCTGGGTAGTAGGTTATGCATGACCACTTAGGGCTGTACAGTGTCATGCACCTCTAATGCACATTCCAACTTCTGTCCAGATATCTACAGGACTGGACTTCGTGTCTTCCGTTCTAATGTTTATACAGGTTACGTATCCCATGAGGGATATCCAAAAATTGGACCGATCCACAACAAGCGAAATAACGAACATCTTTTTGGAGTTACAAAAATGTGCTGAGGGCTTTACATGCAAGGGATACATAGTGTGCAATCCTGCAACTGCCTAGGGTGACATTACCTACTACATAGGCGTAGTGGTTACTATGTGTAGCTGTGGCTGCACCAAACCAGTAGGCCAGGTACGGCTGGATTTGGTGGACGTTCAGGTACGGGAGCAGGTTCTGTGATGTGGAGTGGATTCTGGGTAGTCCAATATGCATCCAGGTGTGTTGCATTTGTAGTTTCATCAGGACCAATCTGTGGGTATGTGCCAGTGACATAAATATACATTTGTATCACACATTTCAATATTCATATGTTTGTGGGATTGTGTTCTACAGTATGGCCTGTCTGCTTGTATTGCAGCTGTTTATACATGGGTTTGCATTTCTTTCAGCTTCACCCACTGCTCCCTCATGCACCTCCGGTTCACCTATTCTGCATACGACACAGTATCGTCTTAGAGGATTGTACCATTACCCATCCACCCCACACTCGCAGATTCCTCACACCCCATACATCACTGCTTTGGTTGTTGGCCCATGACACGGCCAGAGTAACACACTGAATACCCTACATGTGTCAGGTACCTGTATGGTTGTGTGGACTACCCTGCCATGTTTGCTTTCCACATGCTATACCTCATGCACATAGGTACACGCCCATACTTAACTTTCATTACATGGTTGGTATACCCGGGTACTACCCGTTCGACTGTGACACATCCTGACAAGTTTGGCTTGTACCGCTGACTTCCGAATTTTGGCAGCCTGTTGTACTCATTGGTTGGATGCCACCTTTTCCTATGTCCAGGATGGGATATCTTCCATACACATATCCAACTGTAGTGGACAACACCTCCCCACAGTTGATGGTAGGGTTGCCACCTTTTCAATTGGCCAAAGTGGGACATTTTTGGTACAGACATCACATTTTACAAGCCGACACATACCCATGGTCAGTACACAGCATAGAACTTAAAATTCTTGCCTATATAAAAGCTTATTCTTGTAGCATTTTAGTTGCTTATTCTGTTTCTTATAACATTTATGTAATTTAGATACAGAAAAACTGTTTAATGCAACTATTACATAATGTATAGGGAATAATTTTGTCCTATAATCTCAGGACATTTGCCATTTTTACAAGTTTTTGTCAGGACACAACTGCCCAAAGAGGGACTGTCGCTTGCAAAGTGGGACAGGTGGTAATCCTAGTCGATGGTATGGATAATACTGTTCCTTTCAGCCTACATGTGTCCTTATTGTTGTAGCTGTTTATATGCTCCTTCTGTTTCGTTTACATGCTTATTCTATTTCCTATCACATTTGGTATGTGACATATGGACATACCTTTTGTATGTGATTATTACATGCCTTGTGGGATATGATTCGGACATACGGTGCTAGATATCTACATTTCTCATGTATTTTGTTATGGACACATCTGCCCAGCTGTGTACCCTCCCTCACATTATGGGTCAGCTGGTGACTCTAACCATTGTGCTGGACGTACCTACTGGCGGCTCACTAACATATGATGAGTTTCACTTCCACTTGGTATGGCTATCTACACTGCGTTTGGACTACGGCCACACGGTCTTCCATGTCATTCGTTCACGGGATAGGGAGCCGTTATTCCCTGCCGTGCATTTGTGTTTGCTTCTTCACTTTGTGTTCGCAGGTACTTTCTTGCATGCTTTGCATACGTTTCAGTATCCACGGACACTGACAGATGTGATTACTATCTTGCAAGTTGTTATATGCAAGCATTTTAGGTTGCACATCGACAGCTGCCATTTCCACGCCTCCGTGCGGCACTTCGACATGCCCTATGCACTTGCGCTCCTTTCCTGTGCACGTGGCTGTGTTGGCAGCATGCCTTCATTAATATGAATTTGGCACTACTGCACCATCTTCACGCCGCACTGTCAGCGCATGCCTACCGCCATCCTTGCGCCGAGCTTCATGAATCCGGGGGATTGTTTTTTCTAACAGGTTTTCTGTACAGTGTTGTACTTACAGAATGTACTCTCTCTCTACTAATCTGCATGTCCAGAAAATCAGTCTCACTCTGGGAATATTTGTAAGTAAACTTTAGAAAACTAATAACAGTATTCAAAAATTGCATGAACTCCAGCAGTAATTCCTCAATACCACCCCACAACATAAAAACGTCATCTACAAAGTGCTTGTACCACAGAATCAATTCACAGTAAACGTTAGACAGAATGGCATTAACTTCCCATTGCACCAAAGAAAGGTTGGCGTAGCTATTGGCACAATCTGTGCCCATAGCTGTGCCACCCTTCTGTAAATAGTAATCATCTCCAAACATGAAAATATTGTTGTCAAGTATAATATCCAACAAAGCCTCATCTAACTTTCTCTGAGGATACACCTTTGTTCAACAACAGGTCTCTAACATTCTCTATACCCCATGAATTGGGTATCTCAGTGAACAATGACTCTACATCTAGAATTAGAAACCAACAAACAGTTTCTTGAGGTTCCAAATGCGTATTTAACTCACTACGAAAAGTCTTAGTATCTTGTAACACAGTTTCACACTTGTCCAAAATCGGATGTAAATTCTTTTCTACATAAATAGAGAGGGGCTCAGTGGCCCACCCTCTGCTAGTGACTATCGGCTGCATCGGAGGGGTTACCAAGCTTTTATGTATCTTCGGTAACCCATATATGGCAGGAATGATGGGATGTTCCATCTTAAAATAATCAAAAATTGAATCTGAAATCATGCCAGAGTTCAGTAGAGCAAATATATAAAAATCAATCTTATCCATCACACTCTTGACTAGAAATAGGTTGATATGTATTCACGTCACTCAACAAATCCATCATTCTGCTAGTATACAAACTCTTGTCTAAAATGACAATTCCTCCTCCTTTGTCAGCTGGGCGTATTTCTATAGAAGATGGTCTCTTTAATCCTTGTAGAGCCTCATATTCATCATTGGGACATGTTAAAAAACAATGTTTTATCATTTTTATCAAATAATTCTCTTATCTGTCTTTCACAGACGTCAATAAATGTACCTATATTAGCATTCACAGGTGATATATATAAACTGTTTTTTTAAAGATACAACGTTCATGCACACAACCATGAAACATGGCTTGCAGAGTCAAAGTTCTAGCGAATAACTTTGTCTTTTATTACATCTACCAAGTCAATTCTCCAAGCTGGTATACAGCTCAAACCTCTGTTTAGTAACATATTTTGTGTGTCAGTCAATGTATATGAAGATATATTTACCACTAAACTTGTTTGAATTTCTTTCCAGTTCTGACCAGCTCTTCTGTGCTGTGCGGGCATCGCATTCTCTGATTCCTTATGCGACTTCTCGATCTGCCACTTATCAGTAGGGGTTTGTTAACAGAAAACGCCCTTGTGATGCCTGAAACAACATATTCATTTGTTGATCTTTGTCTGGCCCTGAGGACAACATTGAAGATTCCTTATGCCTCACGGCTTGGCTGCTGTTGGTATCCAATATCGCAGTACTTCAGTTTTCTTTTTCATTTGTTGGTCTAATCTCTTTTTCCTTAGTTGAAGGTGTAATTACATTCTCCCTCATATGTCCATCAACAATGGTGGAAAAATCAAGTTGAGTATAGTGGACCGATTCATTGGAGGTTACAGGGCCAACTTGACTATGGCCCACATCTACATCACCCTGTGATAGAGCAGCTTTACTTCTCTCCCTTGCCCACAAAAACACATTGCCTTGCTGGAAAACTGAAAGATCTCTCTATAACTTCCGTGATTTGGTGGCTGACAGTCTCTTCTCGTACATAGTTATGTCTTCATGTAGTTTATCCATTTTATCTCCCATATCATCAGGCAAAAAGCTATCATAGATCTCATTTTGTATAGCATTTATTTCAGTGACTAACTCTGTTTCTTGTGGACAAAAAAATTTATAAGGAGTTGCATGTACTTAGCACTGCACTCCAAATTCAATAGCTGCCATCGTCTTAGAAGCTCTGGGTATGCCTGACCATAACTTGGCATGGTTAGAACCCGTAATCCTCTCAGTGCAACATTAAAACTAAGTGACGCTTCTAAGTGAAAGCACTGCAATTGTAAGCACTTATATTTATATAACTTGTTCTCAAGCGCTTTATATTTATTCAGGAAATTGTCATACATAGTAACATCTCGTGGTTGCAAACTGCCAACAAATATTTCTCATTCTGTTAACAACGGGTTAGTATTAGAATCCAACAATGCATTGAAACGTTCCATCATCCTCTCAATAGATACTCCAGATACATGCCCCGACTGAGGGACTGAATCAACTTCAGACAATCCAATATTCCCTTCTGCCATGTTCGATGGGGAATAACAGTCCACCAAGAAAAACTCAAAAACACCGAAACAAATGAAGTAACCAATGTAACAAAAACAGATAAAACAAAGCAACAAATCACTGGTTACACACGGCAGAAATAAAACACGTTTAATGGAAAAGTTAGCGCTTTCACAGATCTATTCCGCTTCATCAGACTTACTTATACAAAACTAACTGTGCCTATAAATACAAATTCAAAACTAGGAGAACCAGTCAACAACCATGATAAATTAATGACATTACCTCTTACATCATTTAATCCAATTAATTAAAAACCTAATAAATAGAGAGAAAGATCCTGTGTGTATATACATAATCTAAATGCATCATAAAATACATATAAAATGCATACATTGAAATAAAACTAATATATATAAAAGAACATATATATATAGATATATAATATGCATGTAATTGCACTACATATCATGGTACTAATAAAAATATAAATATAGAGTATATATAAAACATGTAGAACATATAAAATACATAGGGTCAATGTTTAAGGGCTCTAGCTTTGAGAAAGGGTTTTAGAGAAACCCTGTTGTTTAGACCTGGTGGTTTATCTGCCTGAAACTTTAATATCCATTTCTGTTCAACAGCTTCAGTGCTGTTATTCAAGTCACCACCTTGTTTACTACTACCTACAATTTCCAACACTAAAAATTTAAACATATACTCTGAACCCTCATTTTTCACATGCATGGCTAAAGCATTGCTCTCTTTCACATTTTGCACATCCCTACAATGTTCTAATATCCTTTCCTTAAAAGAATGATTGGTTTTCCCTATATAAAAGGAGAAACATTTTATACAAAAGCTGACGTAGACTACATTTCTGGTCTTACAATCAGCATAAAATTGTGTATCAATCTTAAAGCCTAAAGATGGATGTATAAAATGCCCACCAGGATGAATATATGCACAGGCCATACAATTCCTACATGCATATGTGACTTGTCTATCTGATGGAACATACTTCTGCAAATAAGATTTATAGCATAACTGGTCTTTAATAGATCTATTATTTTGAAAAGTAAAATTGGGCCTTCTTCCTATCACCCCCTTCAACTCATCCACTGTCTGCAGAATAGCCCAATTATTTTTAATTACATCACATATCATGCTTACATTACTGGCAAAAGTCAGAGGCATTCTCACTTCATTCTGTACGTATACATCTACAGTTAACTCATTACTATTGGTCACACATTCTACTTCAGGTGTCACTGACAATACATTCTTGTTAAAACAAGGTCTACACCTGCCTTGTCAGTCTTTCCAAGCATCTTGTATCTGGCTTTCAATAACTTTCTCTTTGTATCCTCTCTCCATGAACTCACTCTTCAGTGAGGCCAATGCCAATGCCATGTCCAGAAAATCAATCTCACTCTGGGAATATTTATGTAGAAAAGAATTTACATCTGATTATGGACAAGTGTGAAACTGTGTTACAAGACACTAAAACTTTTCTTAGTGAGTTAAATAAGCATTTGGAACATCAAAAAACTGCTTGTTGGTTTGTAACTCTAGATGTAGAATCATTGTTCAATGTGATACCCAATACATGGGGTATAGAGAATTTTAGAGACATGTTGTTGAACAAAGGTGTATCCTCAGCGAAAGTTAGATTACTTTGTGCTCTGTTGGATATTATACTTGACAACAATATTTTCATGTTTGGAAATGATTGCTATTTACAGAACGTTGGCGTGGCTATGTGCACAGCTACGCCAACCTTTTTCTGTCTAACAACATTTACTGTGAATCGATTCTGTGGTACTAGTAGATGACATTTTTATGTTGTGGGGTGGTACTGAGGAATTACTGTTGGAGTTCATGCAATTTTTGAATAGTGTTACTAGTTTTCTAAAGTTTACTTATAAATATTCCCGGAGTGAGATTGATTTTCTGGATGTGCAGATTAGTAGAGAGAGCGTACATTCTATAAGTACAACACTGTACAGAAAACCTGTTAGAAAAAACAATGTATTGCACTACCAGTGGCGGCTGGTGACTTCAAATTAAAGGGGGTTGCAGGAGACTGCTGAATGGGTGGGGCCAATGGGAAGGGGTGTGACCAACTAGAAAGGGGTGGAGCTATGCTCAAAACCACAACAACTGGAACTTTAATTAAATATGCTGCCCTGGGTGCCAAACCGTCATTACAAGACTCCAATCAAGACAAAATGAAGTGTAGAAGAAAAAACTATTTCAGTGCATTGGCTACATGACAACTTACTTAATATTTAGATGGAAACACAAAGATTGTGAGGCATGAAAAAATAAATTGCTTTTTAAATACATTACTGGAATGCCAGTCAAAATCAAGTATATAAAAAAACAAGCAGCACTCAGCTCAAACCACTTCTCCTTGCACTGCAGTTCTAATTATAATTTATAGTCAGCTTTATAAAATTACAAAGTAACATGCTGAAAGTAGCAATCTCTGTGATACCCCCATTTTAAAAATGTTTCTTATCCCAAAAAGAACTGCTGCCTGACAACAACTATCTACTTGTTTCATGGGGAACACATGATAAAAGTAAAAAATGAACAGCGAACAAGAAACAAGCTCAAGATAAATTGCTTAAAGGATTACTGCATAAGTTATGGACAACACATGATAGATTGGCATTCTGTTTAGTTTACAGGTAAAGCCTGCAAAGATAACTGCAAGTCTCCAACAAATGTAATGAGCTTCTGAAAACACTGTAATCCTGTCCTTTATTTCAAATACTGTCATATGCATTTCAATACCTAAGGCTTATACGTTATCTAGTTACGTAAATATTATCTGCATGGCAACAATGAAAAGGCTTTCAATGTTGGTAATTCTTTAGCAGTATGCTTATTAAAGCTTACTTGCATCTTACAATTTCCGACAAGCTTACCTGATGGTCAATAAAGCATTGCTACTTTAATACAGAGCAACAGGGCACTGCAACAGCATGCATTTTCTGAATAAGAAGAAGCATAAATCAACAGTATAAAAATATGACAGGAAAACAGAACATTCGGCAAAATCAAGGACAGATGAAACGCCACGGTCATACTTGTGGTCTACCTTGGATGAGGGAATACTCTGCACACTTACACTGCATAACTGCTCCTTGCCTTGCTTGGACACATCCAGAGCCACTACAATGGGGAGTGGGGAGCAACAAGTAGGTCCAAGTCTGAAATGTCTCTTTCTGATGGTGATGGCTCTGACACTCATACCTCTCAACCTCAGAGCAAGAAATCTGGACAAAGCCATACACAGAAGTGGGACACAGGCCCAAAAATAAAGACAATGGGCCAGATTTACGAAAGCTTGCACGGAGTGCTAGAAGAGTGTAGGAGCTCACAGAGGCAATATGTCTGCTGTGCGATCCAGGTACAGCCAGCAGGGGCGTGCACGAGAGCTGCTAAAGCTACTCTTGCATGGACAGCGTCATGGTATGCAAATTACCTCATTTGCTGCTGAAAGCTATGCAAATGAGGTAAATTTGCAATCCAGGAAACACTAACCTGTCCGTGGAAGATTAGTGTTATCTGCAGAAATGTACTCCGTTGGTAATGGAGTACCGTTCTGCAAATAGCTAAACGGAGCTATGACAGCTCCAAATAAAGGATGCATACAGTTGAGGAAGCATGCCAATGGCCAAATATAAGGCCATTGGCATTTATAAATGTTTAAAATTATTAAAATCTAACTTTTTTCCCCTGATGTTTAAGCATAGCGTAGCACGTGTAAACGTGCAGCGCTTTAAAAACAAGAAAATAATTAAAAAATAGCCAAAATAGCCATTTTCACTAAAAAGCTTATCCTGCCATGCAGGTGAATGGCAGGCTGAAGACAACATGGCCACTGAGTAGTGGTTGCTAAGGGGGGAAGCTCAGTGTGAGAGATGTAACCATGCATTAGTAGGCAATCCTATGCAAATGAGGATAAGGATAGTGAATCCCAATTTTCCCCAGCATGTGAGCCATGTCCCAAGAGTGTAAGTGTAGGAGTAGGTGAGTAGTAGAGTAGAATATAGGTAACATCATGAGGGGGTGTGTCAGAAAGGCTGTAAGCTTATTGGAGCACAGTGTCTTGTGTTTGCCCTGAGTTGCTCAGGATTGCAAGAGGCGTGTCTACAGTTGTCCTTTTTGAAAACCAGAAACCAAAGGTGTATGCCATGAATATATCTGAAATTTCTTGCAAACGTGCACACAGCATGAGTGCTCATTTGCACAGTGCTGCCCTGGGCAGAAACAGAAAGGGAAAATTAAGGAAAAGAAGTAGTAGGAAGTTAACCAAGGAGAACTAGCAGAGCTGCCAGGTGAAATATATCAGAATCAGCCAATTACACAGGTAGCAGACTAGCCCAGCCCAGCCCAGCACTTTAAACTCTGCAAACAGCATTCTTCCCTGTTTTTCCCAAGAACTCTGCAACACTGCAGTATGCAAAGAGGGAAAGCTTAAAACTTTAAAGTCAGACAAAATGTTAGGGACTGCTCTTGCTATCATAAACCAACATGTGCAAGGTGCTGAGGGTGGTGATGTTGTGAATGCTGCTGAGCAACCCACAGTGAGGAGACGGAGAAGAGTGTACAGACCCAGGGTAACCTACCAGGGGCTACATGAGCTGGAGATAGTGGAGCACTATAGGGTGGACAGAGACCTCCTGCAGCAAATTGTTGAGCTGTGCCAGCCACGCCTCACACACAGAACCAACAGAGGGAACCCATCCCAGTGGATACCAAGGTATGTGTTGGCCTAAGAATACTAGCTACAGGTACCTTCCAGAGACCAACTGGTGATATGATGGGGATTTCACAGGCATCAGCATCCAGGGTACTGCACCAGTTCCTGGATGCCATGTCAGCACATGTCGGTGAGCACGTATATTTCCCCAATTCCCATGAGGCATTGGCCAGCAATATGCATCTTTTCCACCAAATAGCAGAATACCCTGAGGTAGTGGGTGCAATAGACTGCACACACATACACATCAAAGCACCACCTGGTGAGCGGGGTAGGGTCTACATCAACCACAAGGGCTTCCCCTCCATCAACTGCCAGGTCATGTGCGATGCCCAGGGCATAATAATGAATGTGTGTGCTGGCTGCCCTGGAAGTTATCACGATTCCCACATCTGGCATCTGATGCAGCTGTACCAGAGATTTGCCAATGGGGACATTCCTGATGGTCACCTAGTGGGGGATGCTGGATACGCACTGGAACCATGGCTGATGACACCCATAAGAAATGCACACACACCCAAACAAGAACTCCATAATGAGGCAAGCACACAAACAAGAAACATAATTGAGCATGTGTTTGGGATGCTCAAGTCACGGTTCCAGTGCCTGGACACATCTGGTGGAGCCTTGCAGTACTCACCAACTACATGTACCCAAATTGTCATGGTATGTGCCATGCTACACAATATGATCCTGTGGAAACAGCTGCAGCAGGAACAACATGGGGCAGGGCCAAACAGCCCCCACCATTGCCAAGGCCTGCACAGGCACAGCGTGACTCGGAGGAGGAACAACCTGAGCCTGCCCCAGTAGGCAGAAGGAGGCGTGCCCAGTATGCCCTGGCCTTGGCAAAGAGGCAACGCATAGCACATACACTGACTCAGTAGGAACCCTGGAAATGACACCTCTCTCTGACTCGCACATACAGTAAAAGGGATGCCTAACTTGACACTACCTGTTTTCAAACATGTATAGGGAGTGTAATATGTGCATCCGACATAGGCAGCCCTGCAGCACCACCTGAGGCATGAGTCCCTATTTTAAGCAATATAAAGCACTGCTAAGCAAATTTTACCAGTATTGAGCATATTTAAATACAATTGCGCATAGCTGCACACCGCGCTAACCAGCGCAACATCGGGCAATGTTGGGCAAAGTCGAGCAAAGTCGGGTAAACACGCTCACACCTGCTTTACTGTTCCTTAACCAGTCAGGTCTGCCCAGCAGGAAAATAAAAAGCAGTGACAGGGCTCAAACTCAGGATACTGTGCACTATAGTCACAGTACTGAACCACTAAGCCATGACAGCATTTCACTGGCACAGACACAACTTAAGTCACTCACACATACCAGTTGGGGGGGGTCACATACCTAACAGTCACAGCCAGCAGGACAATTGTAGACAAATGCAAACACAAACAAATGCTGTATCATGCCCTCTGAAGAGGCATATGAGTAACCTCCCCAGGCCTATGCAGACAGATAACAGCAGGCCAGGCAGTGTGATGTGGGTTGGGTAGGCTATGAAGTCACAAACTAATATGCATGTAATTGGAAGCTAAGGTCTGTAGTACAGTGGTATGCCTCAAGCCAGTATGATAGGCAACAGTACAGAC
Source organism: Protopterus annectens (assembly GCF_019279795.1). NCBI lineage: Eukaryota > Metazoa > Chordata > Ceratodontiformes > Protopteridae > Protopterus > Protopterus annectens. The sequence goes on from NC_056728.1 coordinate 1,959,417,319, forward strand.
TGAAATGGAGTACCTGACATAGCAGTGCAGGCCTAGCAAATGTGTATAAGTGTCAGGTGTACCCCTCATCCTATGTACACCCACAGTAACAATCAGGTGTGCCCCCCAGGTAGAAATGTACAAATAATAGCTGTCCCCCTGTATGTAGAAATGTTGATAAGTCTATGCAAATTGACTCATGGAAGCCCTGCAGGCACAGCGTGCTTCCTGTCGATGTACAACACAAAGGTGAGCCCTGAAGTAAAAACCAACTTGATTTTTCACACACATATAGTATATATGCCCATAGTGGGCATGCTCACACTTAAACAAATTTAGCAAATTTCAGCAAATTTCAGTCAGCAACGTACTAAAAGGTCATACTGGGCATGCTCACACACTTAGGCCATGTCAGAGTACAGCAGTGGGCCACACATATCTCGCAGTTGCAGTTCTTACTCCAGACACTTGTCACTATTCACCAATCCTGCCTTGCACACACAGTGATATGAAAACCGACCCATATAATATACTGGACCGCGTCATAATCAAACTATGTACTACAAGTACTTAAGTTGTTCAATGAAAGTGAAAATGCAAAGAAGATCAATAAATCTCCGATCAGTATCATCAAGAAACAATGAGCACTCCTAACATTATCCAAGCCATGTTCTGGCAAAAATATTGCCAAAGAGTCCATAGAGAACCATGAAGCTTTCTTTCGCTATGTCATAAATATCAATGTAAACTCATATATGTTCTGAGTCAGTGCAAAGTGTAAATGAATACATGTACATGACTGACATTGCCAACATCTTGTCAGACAGGTTCATACATATTTACCCCCTCTCACTGACAAAAGGGCCCATTACCATACCTGGAGATTGTGAAAACCCAGAAATCACATATACAATGGTTAAACAGCTCTATCCAAACCTAAAAACATGGCGTCTATGGGATGACATGGTTTCCCTGGCTGTGTCATATGTGAACTCCAAAACAAACAGACCCTGCACCTGAACAGTCTGTTGAGACTCACCCTCTGTACAGGATATGAAACTGTTGAATGGGTTACAGCAACATTTGGCACACTCCACAAGTGTTGGTGCACAACAGACCATGGGAACTATAGTCTTATAAGCCTAATAAGCCTGATCTGCAAGGCCATGGAGTCCATCATTATGGAACTCATAAACAGAGCTATTGGGAGCCTACAAACACCCAACCCTACCCATTTTGGTTTGGTCAGGGGCAGATCATGGTTCCTAAACCTGCTAGACAGTTTTCAAGGCAGTCACCCAGGACATACATCAATGAAATGAGCTCCACACGGCCTACATAGACCTTGAAAAGCCCTTTTCCAACATCCCACACACATGTCGTATCCACAAAATCAACAACCTGTGCATAAACACATATGTCATCTGATGGATTGCCAACTGGGGCACAGATAGATCCCACAAGGTAAGAATTGTGGTCTCCTGTTCAAGCTGGTAACAACTGCTGTCCCCCATGGCTCAGTCCTGGGACCCCTCCTGTCTGGTGTATACTTTTCAGAAATACAGTCAAACACACGAGGGCTATGTTTAGCAAAGTTTGTGGATGACTGCAAAAGGTTGTCATAATCGATGTTTGGGACAACAGAGACATCCTTAAAAGGGTCTCAGTCAGACAGATGTGGTGTCAAAATTATGGCCTCGAGCTACAGTCATACAAATACCACATAGGTGCCAACACCCTAAATATGGAGGTAATAATAAGGGATCTATGGACACATGTGGATAGTCATCTCTACTTCCAGAAACACATTCACAAAGTGGTTAGAAAATCATGCTATGTGTTCCCACAAATTGCCAAGGTCTTTGCATGTAGGTCAAAGGAGGTTCCCTCTACTCATCAGTCATCAGACCCATCAGAGAGTATCATGGCACACTTGCGATGAATCTGACTAGGCACCTTCAGCAGCTGGAAAGACCACTGAAGTACTTCAACAAGAGGATTACTGGCCTCAAACAGTTGCCCCATGCAACAAGACTGAATTTAACTCAATCTGTACTCTGTTGCATACTGTCTACTCAGGCGATCTCTGCCCAACAGACAGGTCCATGTCCAATGCAGAACTGATGTACATGCGCTATCTGAAGTAAACCCAAGCTCACTGTGCCACATGCTCTAGGGATATCATCATCACAACAATAAATAGAACATGTTGGAGGGATATATTACTAACTCACAGACTTCCCTTGCTTTGGAACAGGCTCCCAACCTACATTAAGCTGAGTCCCTAACTGACACTCTTCCAGAGGAGCCTTGATGAGTGTATGTGAAACTGAACTGTCACACCATGGATCACTTCATCAGCTCTACTACACAGAGGCCTAGGGAACTAACCCCATGTGTGGTGATAGCTGCACACTCTGGCCATACTAATATATGCCTTCAGGCAGATAGCCTATTACCTACCTATGTACCTATATATATATATATATATATATATATATATATATATATATATATATATATATATAGGGGAACACAGTATAATAAGCCAAAGATGGATGGGCAGAGATGTGTGTAAGAGGGTGACCATGACAGGGAGCCATCCAGGACTGTCCCACCCAGCACACATCCCAATGGCACAAAAGACATGAGGTGCACATCTCACCCACTGTACATAACAGCCACCAGTATCTGTAAGCATTACAGTGTATGTGGTCCATGTGCCTGCTGTACAACATGACTGTACAATGAAGTACACATCTACTATCTGTAGACATGTACCTGTCACATAGGTTCATAGGTATGTAGTAGACTATCTTCACAAAGGCATATATTAGCCTAGGCAAGTTGTGCAGCTTTCACCACCCCATTGGGTAGTCTCCCAAGCCCTAGTTCTAATAGTTAGTACCCTAAGCCCCTTTCTAGTGGGGCTGCTGATGTGATGCCTGGCGTGAATTGTCTGTTTCCCATCCACTCATCAAGGTTCCTATTGAAGAGTGTCAGCGAGGGCTCTGTCTGATGTACATTGGGACTCTGTTCCACAGTAAGGCAAGTGTCTGGGATGGTACTCTATCCCACCAGCATGTTGTATTCATTGTTGTGATGAGGTTCATATCCCTGGAGTGTGTAGTGTGACTCAATTTTGTTATCCGTAGATGGAGCATGTTCAACAGTTATGTGTTGGACATGGCTCTGTATGTTAGGCAGAGTGTGCCTCTGAGTAGGTGGTATGCAACGGAGAACAGATTTAGTTTTACCAGTTGTGTTGCATAACACAACTGTTTGAGGCCAGTAATCCTCTTGGTGAGGTACCTCTGTGGTCTCTACAGCTGCTGGATATGCTTAGTTGAGTACATCCAAAATGGTGCATTGTACTCAATGATGGGTCTGATGACTTAAGAGTAGAGGGCCACCACTACCTCTTTTGATCCTGATGCAAACCCTTTGTTGATTAGGTGGGCCACATAGGATTTCCCAATCACTTTGGCAACATGGTTGTCAAAGGAAAGATGACTATCTACTTGTGTCCCCAGATCCCTTATTACCTTGTCAGTTTTAAGGGGTAACACCTATGTGGTAGTTTGTGGGTACTTTGTTTTCACCAAAGGGGATTACTATGCATTCTTCCACATTGAGCTTGAGGCCATGATTCTGACACCACACATCTGTCTCATAGAGTCCCTTCTGGAGAATATTTGTGTCATCCGGGAATCTATTATGGCAAACACTTTACAGTTCCCAGCAAACTTAGTCAACCACAACCCTCCTGTGTTGGCATGTACTTTTGAGAAGTCTATACCAAACAGGAGGGACCCCAGGACTGAACCCTGGGGACACCAGTTGTTACCGGTGTAGAGTCTGACATGTAGCCAGCAACTCTTAATTTGTGGGATCTATCTGTGAGCCAGTTTGCAATCCATCTTGTGATGTATGGATTCATGCCCAGGTTGGTGAGTTCATCTATGATACCTGACTGGGGAATGGTGTCAAAGGCCTTAGCGAGGTATAGGTAGGCTGTGTGGAGCTCATTTCAATCATCTGTAGCCTGGGTAACTGTCTCAAAGAAATCCACCCAGTTCAGGAGGCGTGATCTGCATTTGACAAAGCCAAACTGGGTGTGCTCAACTATGTGAAGGTTCCCAATGTCTTTATTGTTGACTTCCATTATGATTGGCTCCATTGCCTTGCAGATCAGACTCATCAGGTTCATAGAGCATGAATGCCAAGGGTCTTTTGTGGCCCCACCCTGTGGAGTGGGAAGAACGTTGCTGTGCAACATTCTATGGGTACATATCCTGTAGAGAGCATGTAGAGAGAGGTGTAGGTATCCTTGATGAATATGGATACATCCCCACCCTATGTGCTATGATCCAGGTTCTGATGCTGGAAGGTATGGAATGAGTAGTATCCTGGTAGTGCTGGTGTGCTCTCTGGAGCCTTGAACTAGGTTTCTGTTACTGCACAGATATCAATATTCTCCATACTGAGAAGTGCCTCGAGTGTGTGCATCTGGAGGCTGAGACTTCTGGCAATGAGTAGCATTTAGCTCACTTTGTGGTTATTTGTGTTGGTTATGGGGTTTGGTTTGTCCTGAGTGACCGGTGTTCCACACCTGAAGTCAACACCTCATTGGTCCGATCTGACCATAAGCTAATTACCCTACATATCCACATTCTGCCCCCACCCCCATTAAGGAAACCATGTTAAAAATATCTCCAAAGACAACTTCATGATTCTTAAGACAGAAGTGGTGAACTTCAGGACACCCATGCAGATGGACAATACAGTTACGACTACTGAATCCTACACAATTGCACTTTATAAGCACTTACATGAGTGCATGGATCATGCTATCCCAAACAGAACCAAGATGCTATCCTCCAAGAAAAGGAAGCCAATCTGGTGGTCCCCTGCCATAAACAAACTGCACAACAGAAGGAAGAAACTGTTGCAAAAGAGGGTAAAACCCATGAGTGGAGGAGCTTCCTGGTCAGCCTCAGTAAGAAGCTGCGATCCCTGATAAAATCCTCCAAAGCTAGTTATGAAAACAAAATCGCCACTGATTCTAAAGACAACCACAAAGCATTCTATAGCTATGTCAAGAATCACAATGGCAACACTCAGATCTGCTCTGAGTTACAGCACAATGGCACTAAATATACAGACCCAACTGATATTGCCAACATCCTGGCAGATAGGATCAGTGCTAACTTTACCCCCTCTCACCCATGAAAGAGCCCATCTCTATACCGGAAGAATGCAAAGTTGCTGTCATCATGGCTGCACAGGTAAAACCACTCTCCAAAGCCAGGAACACAGCATCCATGGGACCAGATAACATCCCAGGCTGCATTCTACATGAACTACAGAATGAACTGGCACCACACCTAAGTACCATGTTCAATCATAGCCTCACCTCAGGCTTTGTGCCTGCTGAATGGTGCACAGCGATGGTTATCCCACTACACAAGGGGAGCCACCACGGACCCCAGGAACTAGTGCCCCATTAGCCTGATGAGCCTGGTCTGCAAGGCCATGGAACGTATCATCATGGAACTTATAAACAAAGACATTGGTAATCTCCAAACTCTGGACCACAACCATTTTGGGTTTGTAAAAGGCAGATCATGTCTCCTAAACCTGATAGACTTCTTTGAAGCAGTCACCAAAGCCGTAGACAAGGGTAAGGTGGTTCACACAGCCTATCTAGATCTTGCCAAGGCTTTCAACACCATCCCCCACTCTGGAATTATAGATAAACTCACTAAACTAGGTATAAATCCCTATGTCACAAGATGGGTTGCCAACTGGCTCACTGACAGAACCCACACTGTGAAAGTAGCAGACTCCAAGTCCGACTTCAGACCAGTGACAAGTGGAGTACCACAGGGTTCAGTCCTGTGTCCTGTCCTGTTTGGTATCTACTTCCCTGAAGTACAGGCTAACACAGAAGGTCTTTGGCTAATGAAGTTCCCAGATGACTGCAAACTAGGAGCCATAATCAAAACTACTAACGATGTGGACATCCTACAAAAGGGCCTCACTGAGACAGATGCCTGGTGTCAAAGCCATGGCCTCAAGCTCAATGCCAAAAAGTGCATTGTCATCCCCTTTGGTAAAAACTCTGTACCCATGAACTACAACATAGGCGGTAGTATACTTAACACTGAAAGTGTGATAAGAGACCTTGGGACACAGGTGGTCAGTAGACTCTCCTTTGATAATCACATCACCACAGTAGTCAGGAAATCCTTCTACATGGCACACCTCATCACAAAAGGTTTCTCATGCAGAAAAAAGAGGTCATTGTTCCCCTCTACTCATCACTCATTAGATCCATTATAGAGTACAATGCCCCTTTTGGTATGTACCTCACAAGACATCTACAACAACTGGAAAGCCTGCAGAAATACCTCACAAAGAGGATTAGTGGCCTCAAATACATGCCCTACACAGACCATCTCAAAACACTCCAGCTTTACTCTGTCGCATATCGCCTACTCAGAGGTGATCTCTGCCTAACATACAAAGCTATGTCAAACACAGAGCTGTTGGACATGCTCCACTTAAAGAAATCCCAATCTCTCTGAGCTTCAGCCCCAAAACCTGGACCAAAATACAAAAGGAGGGGGTGTATCCATTTTCATAAAGGATACCCACACCTCCAGGTTAGTGGCACAGCACGAGGCCTCGGAGACCATCCAAGTGCAACTAACAGTGGGCAAAGCTGCTTATCAGATCATAGCCTGCTACAGATCACCTACCTTGTCTCAGGACCCTCACTCAGCATTCCTGAGAACACTGGAAAATATAAAGGTCCTACCAAACACCATGATATTAGGAGATTTCAACTACCCAAACATTGACTGGGAGAATTACTCAAGTACAAACTCCTTTGCCCAATGCTTCCTAGAGTTTATAAACTCAAACACCCTGGAACAGCTGGTCACCATGCCCACTAGAGGTGACAACATACTGGACCTGATCATCACCAACATGGGGATCAGTGTTCCACACCAGAGGTAAACCCCTCGCTGGTAAGATCAGATCATAAAGTAATCACACTGGACATCCACATCCCGACCCCACCCCAGTCAAGGAAACCACTGTGAAAAACTTTTCAAAAGCAAACTTCACACTTCTCAAGACCGAAGTGGAAAGTTTCAAAGCCCCCTTGCTACAGGATAATGCTATCCAATCTGCAGAATCCTTTACAAGTGCATTATATGAGCATCTACAGGGATGCATGGATCGAGCCATCCCGAGTAAAACCAAGACTCACTCCTCCAAAAAGAGGAAACCAGTCTGGTGGTCCTTGGCCATAAATAAGCTATACAACAGAAGGAGGAAACTACTACATGATAGAGCAAAATTCCAAAAAGGAAAGGCATCACTGATCATTATTAGCAAGAAACTATGATCACTCATAAAATCATCCAAGGCCAGTTTCTAAAGAAAAATTGCCAAGGAATCTAAAGATAACCACAAAGCCTTCTTTAGCTATATCAAACATTTAGGTGGCAACTCTCAGATATGCTTTGAGCTACTGCAAAATGGCAAAAAATACACTGAACCAACTGACATTGCCAACATCCTGGTGGACAAGCTTAGTGCAAACTTCACCCCCCACCACCACCAAAAGGGCCTGTGTTCATCCCAGAAGAATGCAGAGCCCCAGACATCATGGACATGCAGGTAAAAACAGCCCTCTCCAAAGCTAAGAACACAGCATCAATGGGACCGGATGGTGTCCCAGGCTGCATCTTACACGAGCTCCAAAAGGAACTAAACCCTCACCTAAATTCACTGTTCAGACTCAGCCTTACCACAGGCTATGTACCCAAAGAATGGCATACAGCAACAGTCATCCCACTCCACAAAGGTGGTGCCACAACAGAACCTGGGAACTATCACCCTATAAGCCTGACCAGCCTGGTCTGCAAAGCTATGGAGCAAATTATCATGGAACTCATAAACAGAGACATTGGGAACCTCCAGACACTGGACCCTACCCAATTCGGCTTTGTTAAAGGCAGATCCTGCCTCCTAAACCTAGTTGACTTCTTTGAAACAGTTACCAAGGCCATAGATGAAGGGAAGGTAGTCCACACAGCCTACCTGGACCTCACTAAGGCCTTCAACACCATTCCCCACTCTGGCATCATAGACAAGCTTACCAGCTTGAACATTAACCCCTATGTCACGAGATGGGTGGCCAACTGGCTCACAGATAGAACACACATGGTCAGAGTTGCAGGTGCCATGTCCGACTCTAAACCAGTCACAAGTGGCATCCCACAGGTCTCGGTCCTGGGACCCCTCCTGTTCAGTATATACTTCTCTGAGGTACAGGCAAGCATGGGAGGACTATGGCTGACCAAGTTCACAGATGACTGCAAACTGGGGCCATAATCGACTCTCTGGCTGACACAGACATCCTCCAGAAGGGTCTTACAGAGACAGATACCTGGTGTCAAAACCATGGCCTCAAGCTGAATGCCAAAAAATGCATAGTCATCCCCTTTGGAAAAAACAAAGTGCCCATGAATTACCACATAGGTGGTAATCCACTAGGTATGGAAAATGTAATTAGGGACCTGGGGACCCAGGTAGATAGTAACCTCTCCTTTGATAATCACATTGCCAAAGTGGTTAGATATTCCTTCTATGTAGCCCACCTAATCACGAAAGGGTTCACCTCTAGATCAAGAGAGGTCATTGTGCCCCTCTACTCATCACTCATTAGGCCCATAATAGAGTACAATGCCCCATTTGGTATGTACCTTAATTGGCACATGCAACAGCTGGTAAGACCACAGAAGTACCTCACCAAGAGGATCATGGGCCTCAAAGAGATGCCCTATGCAGCTCGACTAAAGAAACTCCAGCTCTACTTGGTTGCTTACTGCCTGCTCAGAGGTGATCTATGCCTGATGTATAAGGCCATGTCCAACCCAGAATTAATGGACATGCTCCACCTCAAGAAAAACAAATCTCTTAGAGCCACACACTCCAGTGAATTAAACCTCAGCAAAGCAATAAACAGGACATGCTGGAGGGATAGATTCCTGTCCCAGAGACTTCCCTCACTCTGGAATAGAATCCCAGTTGATGTTAGGCAGAGCCCCTCGCAGACTCTCTTCAAGAGGAATCTTGATGAGTGGATGGGAAATTGTAAATTTACCCTGGGGATCACTTCAGTGGCCCTGCTAGACAGAGACCCAGGAAACTAATTTAAAAGGGAGGCAAAGCCAACACATTCTGGCTAGGCTTATAAATGCCCTTGGGCAGATAGCCTAGTACCTACCTATGAACCTATGAACCTACATGCTCTAGGGACCTAAACCTTGTCACCACAATAAACAGAACATGCCAGAGGGATAGATTCCTGTCCCAGAGACTTCACATACTCCAGAATAAACTACCTATCTATATCAAACAAAGCTCCTCATTAGCACTCTTCAAGAAAAATCTTGATGATTGGATGGGAAATAGGAAATTCACCCTGGGGATCACTTCTGTGTCTCTGCTCGACAGTGGCACAGGAAAATAAATTTCTTGGGTGGCAAAAGCCAGGGTACCTTTTTGGCTGGGCTTGTATAGGCCCCAGGGCCGATAGCCTAGTACCTACCTATGAACCTATGAACCTTTGAGCCTTGCCTAAAAAGGTAATATGGGGACAGCAAGAGCCTTGGCCAGTATTCAGAAGCATAGGGCGACAGGTGCAAACCATCTGTAGCGAAGCAACAAGGCTTGTCTATCATGTCATCACAGGCAGACAGAGACTGGATCCCCTTTGAATGACACCAGAAGCTCAGCCAATTGTTGAAGTTTATCATCTTTCTGTTATATTGCAGTATCATGTAGGTGAAGGTAAGATGCTACTCAAGGTTTGACCCTGTGTGTGCCAGCATGTGGTGCATCAACCCATATATGATATGGTCATGGCCTATGCATACAATACACTCACAATACACCTAGTATGATAAGCCTGCTGAGGTTAGCAAATGTGAAAAAACCTTTGTGCAGACTGTCAGCAAGTAATGTCTGTATTGCACCCTGTAACTCCATATTGCTTGCTGAAGTGTAAAGATGTACTTAGTTTGGATTAAGAACACCACACTTGCCAACTGTGTGTGTGTGTGTGTGTGTGTGTGTGTGTGTGTGTGTGTGTGTGTGTGTGTGTGTGTGTGTGTGTGTGTGTGTGTGTGTGTCTCCCTGGGGAGAGAGCAACCTTTTTGGAGACTACTCACACACCTTAAAAGTGGTATACTCATCTTTGTCAAGTCTCATGATGTCACCATCCTACAAATATACCTGTGGAAAGGTGAAATCCCAGTAATGTGTATAGTGCATCATGTAAATGCATACTGCTGTAGTATCATAATGTAGTTAGGTAGGGGTTTGAATCCTGCACTTGCCAACTGTGTGTGTGTCTCCCTGGGGAGGAGCAACCTTTTGGAGACTACTCACACACCTTAAAAGTGGTATACTCATCTTTGTCAAGTCTGATGATGTCACCATCCTACAAATATACCTGTGGAAAGGTGAAATCCCAGTAATGTGTATAGTGTGTTGTGTAAATGCATACTGCTGTAGTATCATAATGTAGTTAGGTAGGGGTTTGAATCCTGCACTTGCCAACTGTGTGTGTGTGTGTCTCCCTGGGGAGGAGCAACCTTTTTGGAGACTACTCACACACCTTAAAAGTGGTATACTCATCTTTGTCAAGTCTGATGATGTCACCATCCTACAAATATACCTGTGGAAAGGTGAAATCCCAGTAATGTGTATAGCACATTGTGTAAATGCATACTGCTGTAGTATCATAATGTAGTTAGGTAGGGGTTTGAATCCTGCACTTGCCAACTGTGTGTGTGTCTCCCTGGGGAGGAGCAACCTTTTTGGAGACTACTCACACCCCTTAAAAGTGGTATACTCATCTTTGTCAAGTCTGATGATGTCACCATCCTACAAATATACCTGTGGAAAGGTGAAATCCCAGTAATGTGTATAGCGCATCATGTAAATGCATACTGCTGTAGTATCATAATGTAGTTAGGAAAGAGTTTGAATCTTGCACTTGCTGACTGTGTGTGTGCTCCAGGTGTGTGACACCGTTGGCCAATGTGGAGTGGGTTTTGATTTTTCTAGTGTATGACATATCACAATGACAACTGTATGTGCATTACACATGTAAGGTAGCTGTGGGGCAAATCCATATACATACATGTGACCTCAAGTATTTCATAGGTGGGTACTCTGCTTTCTCCATGAATGCATCTGTTATCTTTGCCAGAGCGTGCTGGCACTTTCCAGACCTTAGGTCACTTCTGTATGCTTGTGACAAGCTTAGCCACTGCAGTGATCCCTGGGCTACGTCTTCCATTTCACATCCACTCATCACGGTTTCTATTGAAGAGTGTGAGTGAGGGTTTATGCTTGAGGTATATTTGAAACCTGTTCCAAAGCAAGCAAAGTCTGGCAAAGATGACTAATCATTATAGGTGTGCAACAACCTCTGTGGATCTGCATGCAAACCCTTTATTGCTTATGTGCTCCACAGAGGGATTTCCAAAACCCTTTGGTAATGTGATTATCAAAGGAGAGATGACTTAACACATGGCTCTATGTATACATTAGTACCTGTTCCACATTTTGGGGCTACTACCTATGTGGTACTCTGGGGATACTTTGTTTTCTAAAAGTGGATAACTATGCTTTCTTTGGCTTATAGCTTTACAGCATGAGTTTGACACCAGGTATCTGTCTGTATGATACCCTTTTGGAGGATGTGTGTGTCATCTGGAGAATAAAGTATAGCCCACAGTATGCATTGTCATCAAACGTGGGCAGACATATCCCTACTGTGTTTGCTTGTACCTAAGAAAGCTATATGCCAAACAGGAGTGGTCCCAGGACTGAGTGCAGGTGAATACCACTTGTTACTGGCATAGAATAGTACATGGAGGCTGCAAATGTTACTGTGTGTCCTACATCTGTGCGTCAGTTGTCAAGCCATCATCTAACAATCGTTTATGGTCAGTCTGTTGAGGTTATGTATAATACCAGTATGTGGGATGGGTATGAATTGCTGGTGAGCTATAGCTTGGCTGTGTTGACCTCCCTCCCTCACCTATAGCCTTGTTGACTGGCTTGAAGTCTACTAGGTGTAGGAGCCATGATCTGGCCTTTAGAGAACCTAAGTGGGTATGGTGCAGTGTTTGCAGGTTCATAATGTCTCTGTTAATGAGTTCCATAATGCTGTGCTCCATAGCCTTCCAGATAACATTGGTCTGGCTTATAGGGTGAGAGTTTCCAGGACCTGTTGTAGTTCTACCCTTAATCAATTTATGTTAACATTTGCACTGGGTGTGACAAGGGTGGACAGGTTTAAGAATAAGTATATTAGAGGGTCAGGCCAGGTTTGAAGGTTAGTAGACCATGCCAGATAGGCAGGATTAAGTTGGTTTGTACATGTGCTGAGGAGGGATGCAGAGTATATTGTGAAATAGATGCTAAGGATGAAGCCACCAGGTAACAGGAAAAGAGGAATGCCTAAGATGAGGTTTATGGCTGTGGTGAGAGAGGACATGCAGGTGGATGGTGTGATAGCGCAAGATGCAGAGGGCAGGAAGAAATGATGTACTGTGGCGACCCCTAATGGGAGCATCCAAAAGGAGAAGAAGAAGACATTGTAGCTCAACCCTTGTGGACTGTGAACACCATTACCGTGTGTCATTCCACAAGTATGTAACCTGTATAGAGGCTGCATCTGGACAGAGCATTTAGGTGAGTGGTGACTTCATATGTCAGCTTGTGTATGACACAGCCAGGGACACTGTCCAGTACCATTGCCACTGTGGTGTGTACTTTGTTAAAGAGATGTTTTAACTAGAGTGTCTGTGAATCATCAGGTTTTACATTCTTCAGGTCTGGAAATGTGGCCCTTGTGTAATGACAGGGTGGTGAAATCCGCATTCAAACTGTCTGACAAGGAATTGGTAATGTCAGTCAGATAAGTGTACTTTGTGACCATTTACATTAACTGTGACCCGATCTGAGATTTCCCTGTAGATTATGAACAACACTGAAGAAAGCTTTAGTGTTGTCTTTGGAATCCTTGCCATTTTGTATTTTGAAGCTTGCCTTGTATGTTTATTGAGGGATTGTATTTTCCCAATGATACTGACCAGAGAGGTTATCCCTTCTTGGTATGTAACTCTTTTTGGTACAACTTCACACCTTCTATTATATATTTAGTTTATGGCAGGGGTCCATGAGACTAATGCACTTTTACTGTATAAGTGAGAATTTCTTGTGTTTGTGATAGCACGGTCCATGCAACCCTGTAGGTGAACAGTGTGCATTAATAAAGGATTATGCAGCTGGGACAGTGTTAACCTTAGTAATGCAAACCAATGACAGATAGCAACAACAGCATCACCCACAGCACAGTGTCAACCCATGTCATACACACACATGTGTACTCAAGTTCCAAAATGTGTGTAGTACAATGCATACTGGCCACCAATAGAAAGTATGGAGTGTTAACACTGGCCAATACAGGGCATGTCACCCTGCCCATGTGTCCAATATGCACGTACATGCAGACAGTGCACCTCCACCATGTTCACAAATGTACACCTGCAGACCTGTGCTGCACACACCCCACACTTACTGTCCACTGTATAACACATGCTGACACAACTACACACATCAGCCAAGTGGCACATGGGCAAACAAAACACAATTGGAATAAACACTGGTGGAAACAATACAACATTGCTAATTACAGCTTTAATGCATCATGCCTGCTCAGCTACACCTTCAAGGATATCATTACACTTTACTGCTGACAACATGCTACACATTCAACCATTGCTATACTTTATTAAAGTCACCCTGTGCATCAGCACCATGTTAGCCTGTTCCTGCATCAATGTTACAGATGACAGGAGGTGGCACAGGTTTCATCATATGCACAGGGTGTGTTGTTGGTTTGCCAGAGGCCTACACTGAGCCATACAATCGACATGTGTGTGTGTGTGTGTGTGTGAGGGCCATGAGTACTGTTATGGGCCAATGTTGATGTAATGTGTGCGGGTATGTGTTTGCCCTAGGTTTCTGGTTTATGTGTGTGTGTCTGCATGCACACAGTTCCACCATGTGGCTGCCATATACAGGGATTTGTGAGACAGCTACAGACTGTACCTGGCAGGCTTTACAGATCACCATCTCTGGCCATGGATATGGAACCTGTGCCTGGCAGGGGTGCTACAGACAGTATCAGGTACTAATCCAGACTGGGTACTATCCAAAGAGGTTGACATATGTCCACTGGATCCAGGTCCCTGCTGGGACTGGCCAGAGCCACGTGCACATGGTCTTCTAGGATGGTCTATGGACAGCCCCCCAACATTGCTGGGGCTGGTACTGGCACTATGGGAGTGGCTGTGACTTGCTGGACATCCACGGTGACCTCCAGCTGCTGATGTTGCTGGCATACATCCACATCGACGTCTCAACCATCCCGCACTGTCCTGACACATGGACATGACATTGTGGAGGACATCCAATGTCTCACCCCAACGTCTATCAATGACCTCAGTGTAATTACGTATGGCACCTGCTAGGTCATGGATACTGTCATTTACAGAGGTGTTATGAGCCCTCTGTGCCCTTAGTCCCTGTCTGGTGTACCGCTCCATTCATGTCTGTGCCTCCATGACAGCCTGGAACATGCGTGTGGTAGAAAGAGGTGTGGCACATCTGCCAGGGGCATGATGACCAGCAGTGCTCTGATGAGAACCCTGGGCATCTGCCTATGTGGTACCATTCCAGACATCTGGCTATGGCTGCTGTGTCCTGATACATGTGCCATAGATACCACACTGTCCTGGCCAGTGCCAACCATACACTGTCCCTCAGCTAAGGGCAATGGTGATGATGGATGTACAGGCAGTATGACTGTGTGCATGGATGGGGTGGAGACTTGTGTACTGTCAATTGGTGGCCCAACAACAGACCCTGACAAACCTGCCTGTGCCTCAACACACCTATCCTCATGATCACTGTCTGTCTCAGTGACATCAGGTTCCCTGCTGTACTGAACCAGCCCCACCTCGGCACCTGTGAGAGGAAAACAGGAATCACACTTTAAGACCTGAACATGATGTCAGACCACATGCACACATGCACACACACAAAAATACACTCCTCCCTAAAGCAGACACACACAACACCAGCAATCTCAGAACATACACAATAGCAGGTGATGGTGGGGTACAGTATCACAAGCAAAACAGTCATATCACACATGTCAGCATGCAGGACATGTGTTGCTCAACAGCATGCAGTGCAAGTGTAGACAGTCCTTGTTACTAACAGTATACATGGCTTTGATGCATGTGTTTTGTTATTAGGTGATGGGCCTCCCCCTGGAACACAATGCATACATGGACACAACATTGCTGTGCAGGTATTCAAAACTCTGTAATGTACTGTGCACCATAACAAACAGGTGTACATACCATGGCTGGATGTGTATCTGTGTGTCAGATAGGTATCCAATGCTGATTACAGCCTCTGTGTCTTTAGCAAATAATTGTAGACACATTTTAGCACATGCATGATGAGTATTCACACAACATCATCAGTGGTGCATGGATAATTGATGGAATACCATTCGTCCACATACCCAATGTACGGTACTTATGGTGAGTGTAGATCATATTGTGGACATGCCAGTGTCATCCATGACATGGCATGCTAAAACACAACTGCATATTTAAACACTACACATACCCAATGTGTGTCATATGACCTAGCCACTCAATAGCATCACAAGACATATATGTGTCAGTTGTGCAAATGGTGATTGGTATGCATATTGTTTAGAGGTGCATATGTGTGCACACATGCAACATTAAGGTGTATAGCAAGGTGTATAGCAATGAAAGCTATGTGTAGTACTGTGGTTACAATAACTGGATGGGGTATAGTACCATAGGCCATCATCATGAAGCATCATGTGGTCACTCAAGGCTACAAATGTTTCCCAAACCAGCACTACTCATGCTGTACCAGAACTGTACTACCTTGGCTACATTCACCATTTCACAACCAGTTGTTACATGAGTTTGTAAGGAGGCCAATAAGGAGCATTCCCTGACATGAATGTGTAGTGTGTTGCAGAGTGTTTAAATGCCCCATGATAGGCCTCTACCCCTCAGGTATATTATGTGTAATGTGTGGATGAGATTTTGGATACTGGAGTGTGTCTTTACAGAGGGTTTGGGAATCCTTTATGTGTAGCATGTTAAAATGCTCTGTGTATGACATAGATGTGTATGTTATGTGCATGTTGAGTATCAACTGTGCCTATCCAATGGTCACTACAGTCTAGCCACATTTGTTTGAGATGGTCTGGGTATTGCATGTGTTTGAGGCAGCTAATCACATTAGTGAGATGTGCGTGGTCTTACACCAAACATGCACAGCATGCATTATGGGTAGGTGTGTTACATGTGTACATGGCCTACACCTTAACTATGACATGCACTTTTTATTTACAATAATAAATGTAGAACACACTCACCAGCATCTGTCCACTGCCTTGATGTCACCCCAGAGGGACCTACATAGAGATGAGACAGTTTGTCAGTGGCCACAACTGTGGCATTGCTACTGTGTGTTTGCAATCTTACAGTACAACAACAGTTTACATTCACAGGGCTACAGATTATGTTCCAAATGATCAGTATTGCACAACAACAGGCTCCACATCTTTTAACGACACACTCCACATCTCACATATGCATGATCTACCAATACAGATAACAGTAGTCTACAGATATGCCATGTTACCTGCATGCTCCATGTGTGCTTGCTGGGTGGCTCCAACCTCCATCATGGTGTATGTCTGCTGCTGTTGTTGTTGGGCAGGTGCCACCAGGCTCAGGAGCAGCTCCTCCACTCTGGTGAGGGGATGGATATTAACACCACCTCCTGTTGCAAGCTGTTGTCTCCGCACATCAGCAGCATGCTGACGGACATGTCTGAGAAGATCACTGCAGTGGTGGCGTACCTGCTCATATGTCCGGTTATGCAGGCCTACTTCATTTACCCTGTGGACAACATCTTGCCACATTGCAGTATGCTCCTGCTGGTCCTGGCTGGTTCGTGAGAACATGAGACTGTAGTGCTGAATCATACTGGTAGTAATTATGTCATCTTCAGCACTACTGTAACTGGGGTTCCTGTGATGTGCCATGATCCCTGGAAGACATAAATATGAAAATATGTCTGAGCAAGTCATATGGCACATTTAACATTATACAGTACAGATATCACTGAACTGCCATATATAGCAACCTATTAGCTAACCGAGAGTGAAACACTTTAACTGCCACTTATCACTGCTCACCCCACAACTGCTTGGAAGTGCCTGGCTCACTCTCAATCTAATGAACCATGTTCTGCACAGCAACAAAATAAAATCACTATATAAGACTATACAAGAGTACCTGGCACACTGTATGCAACACGATGCACCACCTAGCCACAGCAGATATACATCAAGCTGATGTGTAAAGAAATATATCATCCATCACAATGAGTGTAAGGTCCAGTAAATGTATTACTATTATACCACACAACTTGTTAATGGCAAACCCATGTCCAAAATATGTGCACAATTGGGAATATAGGTTGCATACTGCTGTAGTACACTATGAATGTTGCTAGATATGCAGTTATATGTTTTACCACACATATGTCAAAGGACATGTTACAGACATACCCACACACACATCAGACATAATTACAGGACACAAAGGTATGACAACCCAGATAAGCTTTCAGTGTGTACTATACAGTACTGTGTGTCAGTACTTACACAACCTTAATCTTGAGAAATGTAATCTGTGATGAATACAGGGACCACACAAAACAGTGGATGCAAGCAATGTGGACATACACCATACTTTGCTGTACAGGCCCAGAGCTTCAAGTAGTACTACAGTACACACAGGATTTGGATTCAACATCAGTACCAATCAATAATCATAGATGTAGTGCTTTAGCCTCCAATGACACACCCTAGTTAAAACCAAGGGACTTAATCACACTGTATGCAATAGCACTTTTTCTGCCTAGCAACAGAATACACAGCTTTTGCTAGGATCAAAGCAAGGACCCATAATACCATGACATAAACAGTTTCCCACTAAGCTATCCCACAGATACATATCTTTGACATATTCACAAACACATTGACCATCACAGTCAGTTAACAGTACAGAGAATCTATTGCAACAAGTAGATGTAGGTGTGTATGAGTATATATAACTATATATATATATATATATATATATATATATATATATATATATATATATATATATACACATCCATTGGTGTACATATACATATATATGTAGGCACATATACATTTCACCTTTCATAGTGAGAATATCAATTATACAAAGGATGTGAGGTGTACAGTAATGTAATAAAATCGCACAGTCTTGGGATAAATGCATTGAAGGTGTTCACAGCCCAGGTAGCTTTAGCAGGCCTCACTGGCTTCAACATTGCAAACTGAACAAACCACCCACAGTGTTTAACCACCACATGTCATATACCAGCACTGTATGCTGTCTTGTTTGTCACACACTAAAACCTACATACAAATATGCATACTAACCTTCACCAACATATATATCTCCACCCTTCACAAACAGTTGCAATATGTCCCCTGCTCTATGCACATATACAGATGTGAATATATATGACACATATATATTTCTCTGTATGTGTGTGGCATACACACACAAGGTCCACACTGTTGTAAGTCCCTGGACCTCACAGCTGAACTGTTGGGCCTTGCTGCAACACAAACAGGTGTCACATATGAACACACACTAACATTAGGGGGTATATATGGCTACAAATGCTAGATAAGCATACTAGACTGCTACAGCAGTTGCCAATGCTAAGCTACACTTTAATATGACTATCATGCATGTGTTGTTCTGTCACACCCATGTTTATATAATGTCAGCTTAAATCCCCCCAACAGCCATTGGCCACACTACTGTACAGAACACAGATAACATGGATCAGATCTTTGACATTTAATGCTGAGCTACACATTTCACAGGTATGTCCCACTGCCCACAGGTACACACTGTATTGTCCATAGCAGTAGTTAAGCAGAACATCTATGCATAAATAAGTACTGCTGCCACATATGAATGGTTCACATTATGTAGACTATTCTTCAATAACATCTACTACATGCCAGTAAATACATATGTGTCACATACCTTTCCTTTGTATGATTTGGTAATATTTCTTTTTCTTTTTCTTTTTCCTTTTCTCTGTCTCTCTCTCTCTCTCTCTGTCAGTCTCTGCAATAGAGTGATTGAGTTTGTTGGCAGAGATTGCAGCCTGCTTTTGTAGGTATTTGCACATGAGCATGTGATGGCCTCTGCACCAATTAGTGGCCACCACTTGCTAATTGCATGCAGCCTGCTGTGTAGTAATTGCAGTAATCACTGTCATAGCAACCCAGTACTATAAATTGCTAACTCAGGTAGGCGTGGCCCTTTCAGCTTTCCAAGATGGAGATCATCCTTGTTTGCTGTGGACATCATTGTTTAAGACAGAAGGTTGGTATAGTTCTTATATCAGAAGCCAGGGTGTAGCCAGAGATTTACATTTTGTACTCAGACCTAATGTTGCTGCTTCCAGTACCCACTTGTCAGTGTAGAAATGTACTCACCCCTCAAAATGCTACCCCAAGATACATGGAAAGATGTACTTTCTTTTCAACTTTTACAATTAACTGCCATACAAAGCTAGTTATTGAGATGTATTCCTTTGGCACAAGAATTGTTTGTGAACTGCTATACTGTGAATATTCATTTACTCAGTTCTAAACAGTTTGTGCTTTTTAGTGTTGACATTAGCACAAGCTGCTCAGAAAAACTGGACACATTTCAGTACTGTGAGTATGCTTACCTACATCCTTGGTAGACCCTGCACACACAGGTATATTCTACATTTGGGTAGGGTGCAGAAGTACAGAGAGCGTAAGTATTATTGTGTGGATTTTATCTTGCTGGACTTACAGGGTTGCTGTGTACATGTTAGTTTATCAAGGCAAGTAGTCTGTCTGCGTAACTCCCAACTGTGGACCTATCCACATGGTAGCCAGAGAATAGCCTGTTATTTTTTGTCTGTGCACCACACAGGTCTTTTCAGCAATAGAGCAATGGCATTGTTACAGTTGGTTGCTACCAGTACATGGCTACATCCATTTGTATTTCAGTGTTGTATTCCTACATAAGGGTATGCTTCCAAAACTCCTTCCAAAGCTATTTGCACAGTGTGTAACAGCAGAAAGGCTGATATGCCTCTGTGTTTCTGCCTCTGCCAGACCTCTCAAACACTCAGGTACATATTTGAACAGACTCAGGGAAAAGTAAAGAAAAAGTCAGGGACACCTTTAAAATGTTAGTGCCATTAAGTTGAAACATTGAGAGAATCAGAGCATATGAATTAATACACCTTTTCTGAAGTAAAAGAAGTGTCTAACTCTTAATTATTGTCATTATTCATTAAGTGTAATTCACCACCTTTCTGGCCAAAGTCAGTAGTTTTAGGAGGGATTCAGAGGGACAGAGCTAAAATTTGTGTCAAAATCAGGGACATCCCTGAAAATTAGGGACAGTTGGGAGGTATGGCCTCTGCCCTAAACAGATATGCCAGTGTTTGTCCTGCTGTGATACTGTGTGGGGTTGTAAAGTGATGGTGTAACATTATTTCCTGCTAGAATGGCTGCTTCTCTTATCACAGTCATGTAATGTAATCCCACAACAACTGTTGGTAAAGATCCACAGAACAAGTTGTGTGGTATGGCATTCCTATTTTTCCTTTACATTCACTCATTCTGATGCATGATATATTTATTTCAGCACCAACTTGTTGTATATCTACCGTGGCTTAGTGGTACTTCATGTTGTGTAGTGTGTACAAGGTCCGGGGTTCGAGACTGACAGAGGTGTTTTATTTTGCTCCTGAGCAGAACAAGGGCCCTCACATACAGAGTGACTAAGGCACTTTTAAGCAGTTGTAAGCGGGTTTGCGTGGGTTTGCTCAATGCTTAGCAATGCTTAGCTAAGCGCAAACAAGCGCACACTCACGCAAACCCGCTAACTACTGCTTAATAGTGCTTACTCCCGCTAACCCCCACGCTCATTTCTTTGAAAGAAAAGAAAATGGGGAGATAGGAAAGTGGTGAAAAAGGGGCACAAAGAGGGAAAGACAGTATGGAAAGTAGCTCGGGATGTGCAGGACGGGTGTAGGGAAGGTCCATAGCTGCCCATTTCTTTAACAGCAACAGCTGTGCATATGGAATAAATTTGGAGGTAGATATGAAACCTTCAACCCCTGAGAGAGGGGTGAGGACAACAAAGTATGTTGTAATGCCAATTAAATTACATTTTATGTGTCCAGTGGACATGTGTGCAAAATGGGCAGCTATGTATGGGGCATAATTTTTTTTTGGGAGCAGATTGCCCTTTTTTTTCAGGTGAGAGTGGAATGTGGGGTAGGGGAAGTAGGTATATTTGGGGAGGTAGGTTGGGGAGGTAAACAGACAAGACAAACAAGATGCATACAGGGGCGGTATATGACACATGTGGTGGGTGAACACCTTTGACGGGGAGGGATGTTTGGAAATCGCAAGCCCATGAGCCCACAGATGGAAACAGTGGGACTGAGGTCCCCACCCATGGGCAGTCACCACTGCACCTTCACAGCCCAGAGGGTGGCTGTGCTGGGGGCTGTGTAGGAGGGGCAGGCTGACCCAGGAGTTGCGCCACTCATGCCTCAAGCTGGCATAGAGGTTCTGCAACAGAACGTTCAATCTCTCTACGCACCACAGCCCTGACCGTTCAAAGGGTGATAGGTGGCCCTCCTCAGCCCACGCTTGCACGGGGGGGGCAAGACCCATCCCCTGCAGCGCTTTCACCCAAAGGTGGCACAAGGCCAATGGAGGAGGAGGTCCCAGACTGGGCACCGGACCTGCTGGTGCCAGGTGCCATGGCCAGCTGAGGTGGGACAGGTGGGTCCGCTGGGACCGGCCTTCCCATACAAACTATGTTTTGGAGGGTTTAATAAAGATATGGGTTAGTAACAGTCAACAGCATTCCCAATTAGTTATAACAGCATGCAGAAGTATTCCCATTAACCCAACACACCAGATTTTCAACAGTTGAAAAGCAAGCATAACACATGCATATATAGAACAATAGTGGACATTACAACAGCATGCAGGTTGAATTGATGGCAACAGGCCACCAATATTGTGGTATTTTAACAGGGCACATGCATAGAAATAAATGCAAATATTTATAAACCAATAGGACATATGTCCCAACAAATGTTTTGAGATTAGACATACCGATTGAGGTGTGGAATTGCATTTTTATGCACATACAGTAGGGTGGAAAAGGATAGCTCAATTAACAACTTATATATCCTTCTAGTTTTCACTACATTCCTATTAACTGCAGTTATATGTCCCTTACATGTATTATTACACTACCCAATGTCCTTATATTGTGCAATTGGATTTTGCTAGATCATTATATACATGAGCTGTATCTTACATACAAACTGTCCAAGATGCAGATGTTACTGCTACATATTTTGAGAGTTGCTCACACACACTACTGCTAAGATGGTACACTGACAGCTCTACTTTCATATAATTATCTAGATATGTTCAGGTGAAAGTATCAGTTATATGTTAACAGCTCCCTACATTTCTGGCAGCACACTGACATTTCTGGGGAACACAATACCAAGCTACTCATGTGCCAGATTAACCTGTACATGCTGGGCATGAACCAACAGTTGAGGGCTGTAAATATGCATAAAAGCTACTGGCACTCATTCATCCATGTTATATGGGCCTACCCAAGTGTGGGTTAACACTGCTTAATACAACAGTACTATTTGTAAAATGCAACAGTACAACAACATATCAAAGAAAATGACACAGATGCACTCCAGGAATTATACATTTATTAAAGGATTATTACACCTTTATTTATTGGGTTAAAACACTTTTTGAAGGCTCTCTCATTTATTTTATATAACAGTACATGCAGAATAATTACTAACCTGCCTGATGACACAGCCTTTGCAACCTATCTTCATGGGCTTGCTGATTCATAGCCCGGACACCTGCAGCTGTGAAGTAAATGCAGTGATATTGAGACATACCTATCCATAGTATAGACAAGCATAGCAATTCTTAACTACTTAATACAATGGCTACTTACTCAGTACTGGGGCATTAGGCATCACACGGGACTCCTGGATCCACTGGTCCAGTTGATCCTCCTTATGTCGCTTCAGGTCAGAATAATGGTGCCTGACCTGCTCACCAGTCCGAGGAATGCCAGTGGCACTGGTGAGATCATGAGCTAGACTGTTCCAGGCCTCCATTTTATATTGGGTGCCCTGGTACTGGCCCCACAGGAGTCTTTCCTCATGATTGTGGACAAGGAGCCAAACCATTACTTTGGTCTCCTCAATGCCCCAGCGTTGGTGCTCAAAATCAAGTGCCTTCTCCAACACCGGCCATGCTGACTGCAGAAGGGAGCTACAACCAGTTATGGCAAGTATTCCCACCTGTGGAGCTTAAATATGCCTCATTTCCCACACTTATTTGTGATTGGCCAGTTTTGAAAAAACTCAGCTGTAGGCACACCTGCTTAGCTGATGTTGGCAATGTTTAATATTCCTTTGATAGATATGTGTCTGTTGAAAGTGCATGGTTATGAAATGCTGTCATGGCTTAGTGGTTATGTACTGTGACTATAGTGCACAGTATCCTGAGTTCGAGCCCTGTCACTGCTTTTTATTTTCCTACTGGCCAGACCTGAATGCTTAAGGTACAGTAAAGGAGGTGTGGCCGTGTTTAGCCAACTTTGCCCAATGTTGCTCGATGTTGCGCTGGTTAGAGTGGTGCGCAGCTACGCACAAATACGTCATATTTACGCTTGTTAGCGTGGTGCACAGCTACGTGCAAATACATTGCACTTGTTAATGCGCTGCTCAGCTACGAGCAATTGGTTTTAAATATGCTAAATACTGCTAAAATGTGCTTAGCAGTGCTTTATATTGCTTAAAATAAGTTACTCATGTCTCAGAATGCATAACCATTTCACCTTCATATATACACACATATATAATTTGTTCACTACTACATATAACATTTGAATGCTTTTTACAAAACTTATACATGATAAATGTCAGGAAATATTTTTGTATACAGATTTCCAACACAAAATGGAACGTGCAGTAGTGGGACTAGAACCGGGAATGCCTTCTCTTTGTGCGAAGGTTTTAACCACTACGCTATCACTATTTTGCTTAATTTGCATATTTTTTTCTTATTATCCTCTTTGGTGTCTAAGCTGCTAACTGTAGCTAAGCAATGGGCAATCCCATGCAAACACACGCAAATATGGGCAGCTATATCGGAAATAAAACAAAAAAATAAATTTCTTTTAATTTTTAAATTTGCACGAGGTTTAACATATGGGGGAGTGTAGTGTTACAATGTACACATGTGAGCAGACTCGCTCATGTAACTCGACATTTCTTGGGTTTTGTCAGTGCAGAGGCATGGATTTTTGGACTGCTCGGCAGTCCGACATGCCCCCTACCCTCTTCCACGCTCCGTGTAATCTTTAGAGTTGAGGCAGCGTGCCTTCATTAATATGCATGGTGTGCTGCCGTCATACTCTTAGACTGGCATTTCCGTGTAAGACTAATCTAGTCTTACACGGAAGATTAGTAAATCCTGGGGAATTTTTAAATATTTCTCTTATAAACTTAGAAAGATAATAGAATAGTAGTAGGTCTTGCATTAGTATGAATTTTTGAAAGTATGAAATCTGAAACTCAAATATCTGCCATTATTTTCTAACTTCAGTCTTTAATGATTTGCTACTAGTTTTCCAGAAAAAACACAGTTTTATGAAAATCAGACCAAAAATGTTATGCAAAAATATAAAACTGCCACACAATACAGCTGGGAACCTGTCAAAGAAAGGACACCTTTTTAAAATTAGTACTGTTAACTTGAGCAGCTGACAAAATAAGATCATCTACATGCATTTCTGAAATAAAAGTAATCTATAACTCTGATCATTATAGTTATTTATAATTGTAAACCCTCCAGGTTTTCTTCCAAAATTGCCATTTTGCAGAGGGATTATTGGGGACAGTTGAGAGGTTTGGATATTCCTAATTCTATAAAGCGATTTATTTGCACGTACCTCTCAACCTCTTAATGCAGGAAATCTGGACAAGGCCAAATATATTGGGGGAACATGCAAACAGTACTAAAAGTTGCTCTTGTATAAACTTAAGACAGTTGATAGAATAACAGATCTTGCTTTAGCATGCATTTATCTGAAGGTTATGACATCTGAAACTCAATGTCTGTCATTATTTATTGATGTCATTCCTAAATGGCTAAATGATTTAGCAGAAAACCACACATTTTATGAGGAGCAAACCAAAAATAAGAAGCAAAAATATATTAATTCTGCAAAATTCTGGACATTTGAGAGGTATAGTTCAGCCAGGGCTGTCTGAGTTTGCTGCCCCCCACCACAAAATCATGGTTGAATGGAGTGTCCCCCCTGCAGCCACTCCAATGTCCCATTCCTTTGTTATTTCACCCCATTTGCCATAAATACTGTAATGTGCATACTGCTTTACTTCTGCAATGATGTGGATTTCATTTGAAAGTTATATACCATAAACCCTAATAGATATCTGCTAAACAAAGCAATGCATTCTCACAATGAAAATAGACTTAGCATTAAAACTTCTCTGCCCTTGAAACTCACATTCGTTGAAACAGCATTGAAACCCACATTCCAAGAAAATACATTTTGCCAATGGCAGATAAAGATTAATTTTGGGCTGTTTTCAAATCATAGGCCCCTTGAACATGAAACATACATCTGCTCTTTGATACACCTTCCTGACTGTATTAAATTATATTCCTTGTACAGTACAGTACAGTTGTTAAAGGGCATTTTAAATTTATTGCTTTGAACATTTTTCCAGTAAACAATGAAACAAAATGCATGCACCAATAATGACAAAACTGCCCAATTCAGAACATTTCCATCATAAAAGTTTACTCAAACTTCAACAGTCCACCAGTATCAGTAAATATGCATGATCTCTGAAGAAGTAAAAGTCATCTAAATAATTCCACATTAAAGAAATTTGTTAACTAATGAAGAGGTTACTGCTAGCAAACAACTTTATATGTCATTGTTGCCCTTGCGGAATAAATTGCTTATGTTGCATTAAAAAAAATTAATGCTAGTAATATCGCAATAGGGAATGGATGGCAAACTGATAACAGGTTCATAGTTACTAGGTATCTTCACCAAAGAGGACTGCAGCATCCATCCCCTTTACAACAGAGTACAGTATCAGCAATGGATCTACCTACTGTGGGAGTAGAATCCACAGCATCAAAAGCAAGTACACTACCTGTTGTGCTATTTACAGCATAAGCAGACTCGGCATAAGCAGCACTAAACTTTTGTTCCCCTGCAACTCTCAGCTCCTTGTAAAATTTACTCGACACTCAGCTGTATCTCTGAACTTTGCAGCACAATAAATCTGGACAAAGTCAAAATTTATTTGGGGGGGGGGACAAAAGCCCAAAAAACAGGGACACATTTTAAACATTGCTTGTATAATGTTGGAAAGTTGCTAGAATAAAATGCTGTGTTACCACCATACATTTCACTGCCAAGTATGGAACCCAGGTCCCTGTACAAAACAGCCAGAGCAACATAACACTATGCCAAATCATCTACTTTTATGAAAAAAAGGAAGACTGAAACTTAAATGGCTACCATGTAGTGAATTCAGTTCTCACCATAGCTGTCAACATCTTAGCACAAAACACCTGAGCAAAGACAATAATGGGGGAATTCAGCCTCCAAACATATTCAGTGAGTTCAGTTATCACCATAGCTCTCAACCTTGGCACAAAAAATCTGGATGAAGCCAATAATGGCGGAATGCAGTTCAAATTATAGGGACAAATATCCACTGAGGACACCAGAGCAAACCCACACAAACACAGGGAGGACATGCAGACTCCACACAGAAGGGATCCCAGCCAAGAATCAAACCAGACAACCCATAGCTGTCATGCAACACTGCTTTCACTGCACCACTGCACTACTGTCTGTGTTAAGTAACAAAAATACAGAAACCACAGATTTTATGAGGAACAGAACAAATATGAGGCAAAAATCTGCAAATGTTTTAGTAATGGTGGTGGGTAGGGAATTCAGGCTCTTGTCACTTGGACCCAAGGTACAGGGTTTAAGCATTATTCTTTACCCACCACCATGAAGCAACACACACACACACACACACACACACACACACACACACACACACACACACACACACACACACACACACACACACACAACTGTCTCCAGAATGGCCTGCCATGCGATCCTGTACTCTGCAATACACACACTCCTCCGCAGCGATCACCTGTTTCCAGAAATGCAATCCTGTACTCTGCAGCAGGCCAATTGGTCCTCCATACTGGCCCGATGTGAGGAGGCTAGAACCTCCTGCTATTGGTCCAGCCTGCGGGTGATGCAGTCCGGTGCGGTCGTCACCACACACATCTCTGGGTTGGAAAGGCGGATTTTCCTGCCTTCCCTATCCAGACTGCCTAACTGAGCACTGGAGCTCAGGAATGTCTGAGCATGCGGGCTTGGAGTTCTGGTGTGCCTAACACAGCAGTCAGGAACTAAGCACGCATGTGCGGAGTCCGAGATATTTTTTATTTTTATATGTTCTACGGTGGGGGGAATGGGAACTTTATTTTATGCATTCTACAGGTGGAGGACCCATTTTACATGTGGGAGGGCTGCAGTCCCCCAGTCCTATAGCACGAGCCGCCCCTGTGCACTACCAGAGTATGCACCCAAGACATGTTAAACGTAATGTCTTAAAATGGCAGATCTACAGGATCATGTGCCTATACAATGATGACACCCAATTGGAATTGGCATTGGCCTCCCTGAAGAGTGAGTTCATGGAGAGAGGATACAAACAGAAAGTTATTGATAGCCAGATACAAGATGCTTGGAAAGAGAGACTGCTTGGAAAGAGAGACAAGGCAGGTGTACACCTTATTTTAACAAGAATGCATTGTCAGTGACACCTGAAGTAGAATGTGTGACCACTAGTAATGAGTTAACTGTAGATGTATATGTACAGAATGAAGTGAGAGTGCCTCTGACTTTTGCCAGTAACGTAAGCATGGTATGTGACGTAATTAAGAATAATTGAGCTATTCTGCAGATGGTGGCTGAGTTAAAGGGGGTGATGGGAAGAAGGCCCAATTTTACTTTTTGAAATAATAGATCTATTAAAGACCAGTTATGCTATAAATCTTATTTACAGAAGTATGTTCCATCAGATAGACAAGGCACATATGCATGCAGGAATGTTATGGCCTGTGCATATATTCATCCTGGAGGGCATTTTATGCATCCATCTTTAGGCTTTAAGATTGATACACAAACACAATTTTATGCTGACTGTAAGACCAGAAATGTAGTCTACTTCAGCTTTTGTATAACATGTTTCTCCTTTTATATAGGAAAAAAACAATTGTTCTTTTAAAGAAAGGATATTAGAACATTGTAGGGATGTGAAAAATGTGAAAGAGAGCAATGCTTTAGCCATGCATGTGAAAAATGAGGGTTCAGAGCACATGTTTAAATTTTTAGTGTCGGAAATTGTAGGTAGTAGTAAACGAGGTGCTGACTTGAATAACAGAACTGAAGCTGTTGAACAGAAATGGATATTATAGTTTCAGGCAGATAAACCACCAGGTCTAAACAACATGGTTTCTCTAAAACCCTTTCTCAAAGCTAGAGCCCTTAAACATTGAACCTATGTATTCTATATGTTCTACATATTTTATATATAGTCTATATTTATATTTTTATTAGTACCATGATATGTAGTGCGATTATATATATATATATATATATATATATATATATATATATATATAGTTTCATAGTTTCATAGTATAGTACTAGGCTATCTGCCCTGGTGCATTTGTAAGCCTAGCCATAGTGATGTGGCTTTTGCCCTATATATATATATATATATCTATATATCTATATATATATATATATATATATATATATATATATATATATATATATATATTTAGGTTCTTTTATATATATTAGTTTTATTTCTATTTATGCATTTTATATGTATTTTATGATGCATTTATATTATGTATATACACACAGGCTTTCTCTATTTATTAGGTTTTTAATTAATTGTACTACATGATGTAAGAGGTGATGTCATTAATTTATCATGGTTGTTGATTGGTTCTCCTATTTTTGAATTTGTATTTATAGGCACAGTTATTTTTGTATAAGTAAGTCTGATGAAGCGGAATAGATCCGTTAAAGCACTAACTTTTCCATTAAACATGTTTGATTTCTGCCGTGTGTAACCAGTGATTTGACACACTGTCTCACTCCCTTATTAACTGCTGTTTTGTAGGAATTTACTGTTTTTTCTGAAAATTGTAATATAATAAATGCAATTCAGACTGTAGTGAATGTTTAGTAGATGAATCTGAAGGCAAGGATTTTTTAATCTACTAGTTCAAGAGCACACACATCCACCTGCATGCACTCATGTGGGTGTGTGCGAGAACACACGCGCACACACACACACACACACACACACACACACACACACACACACACACAAATGTAGTTTATCCAATTGCTAACATCGTCATACTTTACCATGATAAACACTTCAGCAAATAAATTGGTTAAGTGTTTTGTAAAGCTAAAAAATGGAAGCTGTGGATTTCATGGTCAAAAGGATATATTTAAGCAATACCTACCATTCGAGAAATACACCTCAGTGAGTGAACTGCCTTACCACAGAAAACATGGTTGCATGCTTGTAAGAACATTTTGCAGTTTCTTTTGCATGTTCCTTTTCATGCAGTACTAAAAGAAAAGCTAGGTTTCTTTGCTCAGCATTTTCCACTTGTGAGTTATCAATTAGACTGCTTCCAGAAATGTAATGTGATCCACCTAAGCACATTTTAAATAGAATTTTATTATCATACAGTTACTGAATCCACTATGAAATGCTTAATTAAATTTATATTTTCTTTCCCATGTACCTAAATGGAATAATAAAGCAAAATTAGTTTTACCTTGCTACTGCACATGTATGGAGCACATTGAATTGTACAAGTAGTCTTTCTGCAATACTTGTAAAGCTTCTGCTCAACATTTCTTGCACTGAGCTTGCAGTTTCCAGTCTAACTTATTCTGACACGCATGGAGCTAACTTGCTCTGCCAAGGCAGCAGAAACAGCAGCACATGACATGATTCTGCACTATTAACTATTGAATGGTTGTTAAAATATTTACTGCACTTCCTACAATCATCAGTCACCTGTACAGCAGATTAAACACTCTGCTATAAAACCTATACATTGTATTTGGCACACTTTATAATGAATTGCATTTTCATTTTCCAAAAAGAAAACTGTCACAAAGCAATAAATATAATAGTTTATTTTTAATTATTAAACATTTCTACCACATAAAATTTTAAATACCACTGGTTTTCATTGCAACAATTTACAATCAGCTAAAAATGTTCAGTGTACACCAAACACCACAACAAGAAATTATGGACTATGAAAAAAATATATCCAGTAGTAAGCAACCAGATACACTGTAAATTGATCATATTTCAGTGATCCTTCAGGGTATTTACATGGGCTGAGTTTAGTCCAGCAAAAATAAAACAAGTCACAATTATTAAAAATAACATAGCAATGCAGAGTCTATTAATTATCTTAATGTCTGGCACCTTCTTTTTCAAAACATGAAATTTATTAAATCTGTTGTTATACTGTTCAGTTTTAAGCAATCTAAATAAATAATGACAGCAAGAAATATTCCACAACCATTTCTTTGTGAAATATATATTTGGTCTGCTGAGTACACAGATATGTTTCCTTCTTAAATTACAGTTATGAAGTAAATACATTTATGAATACTCAATTACCATGTTCTGGATTTGACTTACATGAGTTTTTTTTAGAAAAATAGCTTTGTGTGTGTGTGTGTGTGTGTGTGTGTGTGTGTGTGTGTGTGTGTGTGTGTGCGTGTGTGTGTGTGTGTGTGTGTGTGTATGATTTACACACACACACGCACACTACACACGCACACATATATTTATATATATATAAAATAGATTATAGGTGTATAGGTATGGGTATATATATATATATATATATATATATATATATATATATATATATATATATATATATATATATATATGTATATATTATGTACATAGAGAGAGACAGAGGCATGTATATATATATATATATATATATAGGTTCATAGGTGATTTCTAGGCTAACAACCCCAGGGGACTTTATAAGCCTAGTTATGCTTCCAAGGTGAGAATCAAATCCTGTTCCTTGTGTCTGTGACATAAGCACTGTAACCAATATGCCTACCCCTAAAATGATTTTCATAGCACATAGGAAAGTATTAGGCTATCAGTCTACAAACTATTACAAGTCTTGCTAATAACCAGATGTCAGAATCATACCCTGTGTCTGTGAGATAAAGCCCTTAACCACTATGCTAGACCTTATATATATATATATATATATATATATATATATATATATATATATATATGTGTGTGTGTGTGTGTGTGTGTGTATATATATATGTATGAGTCTACTTCGACCCATCAAAATTAAACATCAACGAAACTAAAATACTGAAATAAGCGATCTTACTTTAGTGAAAGTGAATTTAAACAAAAATGCACTTTCATGAAACTCAGTACACCAAGTAGTTGTAATAGATTGCAGTACAGTGAGGATAAGGGAATATTCCCTTTTTCCCACTGTAGTGCAATCTTGGAGTTAGTATATATAAGTAGTGGGGTGGTTACCCCCTGCATAAATGCATTTGTTTTAATTTTTTTGTGTATGTTTTTTGTTCTGTGTGTGTGTCTATACATATATATATATATATATATATATATATATATATATATATATATATATTTAGCCACATGTATATATATATATATATATATATATATATATATATATATATATATATATATAATGGGTCTATATTAGATCAGCGAATGCCAAAAAGCGCTGATTGATCGACCTTATGTAAGCAAAAGCTTACAATCTCGAACTGTCAGATCAGTGATTTTTTTCCTAGGGAAAAAAAATCTCTGCCCCAAAACACATACACACAACACAAGCACACCAAACAAACAGAAATCCACACGCATACACCTAAAATCTGACACCTAACCCTACACTAAACTATGTACACACCACTAACTGTCCACTTACCTTAACCCAAACCAAGGTCCGTCACTATCGCACACTCACCTCACCCGCTCCCTAACCCTAACTCACCTAAATCCACCCTAACCCTCATGTCCACACAATCGCACACATACCTAACACTCACATCCACACAATCGCACACTAACCTGAATCTGACCTGTAACTTTCCACCACAGCACTGAAAATACAGAAGCAACAGAAATAGACAACCAAATTCTTTCCCTAGGAAAAAATTTGAGTTTCTGTTGCTTCGATATTTGTAACTTTCATTAAAATAAGGTCGATCAATCAGTGTTCAATTGTTTAAGCGTTCGCTGATCTAATATATATATATATATATATATATATATATATATATGTATATGCGTGTGTGTGTGTGTGTGTGTGTGTGTGTGTACACAAACAATCATTTGTGCAAAAAAAAAATATGGAAACTCAAAAATGTAATGTACTTTGTATAACCTCTTTTAGTGACAACATTCGTTCCCCCAGGTGGTGTCTAATTTCAGGGGCATCACATGATGACATTGTAACTAACCGGGGGAAATTTAATGCAGGCATGCCAAATAAATCCCCCATCTTTTTCTTTAGGAAGTACTGAGTTGCAGTTTGTAGAAAAGAGTTATGACAGTCATGACAAGTTTTCTCCAATTCACTTATACTATAGGAGAAAACGAAATCAATTTTTTGGATGTTAAATTAAGTAAGAGCAGCGCCAGCAACAAATTCAAATCTGAAATCTATAGAAAACCGACACACTCGAACTCCCTTCTCCACTTCTCAAGTGGACATCCATTCCATCAAAAAAGAAGTGTGATGAAGGGACAATTCATGAGGGCAGCAAGAATGACATCTGAGCATCAGGATTTTGTAAAAGAATGTGATAATTTGAGCTTGAAGTTTATCATCAGAGGTTATCCAAAGGCCCTTGTTGAGCAAATAAGGAATGAGGTTGTGCTTAAAAGAGAAGATGGCCACTTTAAACCACTTTTAGGAGGGGGCACAATGCACAATAATGTTAATCCATCAAGTGAGATTACACCCCAGATTCATTTCATTTTTACATATTCTATTGACTTTAATACAATAAAAAGTATTATCAATAAGAATTGGAAAATCATATTAGAAGATAATATGTTAGCGAAAACACTTGGTATTAAGCCAAAATTTGTTTATCGGAGGGGGATCAATTTAAAACAACTAGTGGAAAAACCTAGTTATAAATCCTTGACCTCAAAAACTGGCATGGCCAAATGTGGAATGTGTCCACAATGTAAACACATACTTCCAGGAAAAGAAGTACATATTAATGGGAAAGATTATAAAATCAATGGTAAGTTCAACTGTGAAACTAAAAATGTAGTTTATGTGGCCCTTTGTGTGGATTGTTTATCATTCTACATAGGTAAGACTGAGCGTGCATTAAAGAAAAGAGTGTATGAACATCTTTATGCTATAGGGAAGAAAGATCTAAATAATGCACTAGCTAGGCACATAAATGAATATCCTACGCACCACTTTGTATTCACTGTCATTCAACAAGTTACAATTGACATTAGGGGGGGCCCATGGCAGTTACGACTTGAAGAACAAGAATTATTGTGGCAAATTAGAACATTAGCCCAAATTCCGTCAGGCTTAAATGAGTATGCATCAATCAAATGTATTTTAAAATTGAGGGCATTAAGGAGATAAGAAAAAATGTATTGGTTGCTGTGTATCATTATGTACTGTTCATGAATATTGTTTACCAATTTCTGTACAAGTCTTTTCACAATATTCAAACAGTTTGTATATATATTTATACATTTATTTTTGATTTTAATTATATGTACATAGAATGTTTTTAAGCAATATAATGGAAATTGCTATCCAATCCATTATTATACATATAGACATATAAATGTATGGGTATATGTGTGTATGTACATGTATATATATATATATATATATGTACATACATATATAAATAATAATTTCTATTGACATGCATAAGATGAGGAGATTTTAACAATTGGAGTTGTTGGTGAGATGTTGCAGAATATGAGTGTGTTGTGCATAGATACTGTAACAATGGGGAGAGTTAAATTACTTCAGGCAATAATACTTTCAAAAGAAAGTTCAAATGTAAATATTTTAACATTTAAGTAAGTGTGTATATTGTATGCACATACATCCTGTATATATATATATGAACATATTACTTATACTATGCACATTATTTATTCATTTTATTTTATTTTATTTTATTTTACTTTTTACTTTGAATTTAACTAATGTATAGCTATACTAAACAGTATAAGCTTCCTGTTGCTTTAAAAGATCAAGATATTTAATGTATTAATTAAGAGAGTGATTTACTAATTAAGTATTGGGTATTTAAGTAAAGTTGTGTGGTTGTGATAATTGTCTATGTCTGAAGAAGGTTGAGGTAATACCTTGACCGAAAGCGCTTACAACAATAAAGGTCCGTGTCTGTTTATTCTGCCGTGGGATTTACTACTAGTTCTATATATGTATATATATATATATATATATATATATATATATATATATATATATATATATATATATATATATATATATATAGTTCCCTATCAGAAGCCTGAAACACTATAAGCCTGAAAATCAAAATCCTGAAAACTATAGACTGAAAGTTCAAAATCCTGAAAGCCCAAAATCCTGAAACTCAAAATCCTGAAAACACAAAATGGACATACTGACGTCATTGTGGCTTTGCTATTGTTAGCCCTGTGGTGTTGGGTCATGCGTTGGGTTCAGGTAAGTGTCTTGTTGGTTTTATGTTAGGGTTAGGGCGGTTTAAGTGAAGTTAGGGTTAGAGCAGGTTAGGCATGTATGCAATAGTGACAAATATTGGGGTTAGGGCGGTTTAAGTGAGTTAGGGTTAGGGCACGGGTCAGGTGAGTGTGCGATAGTGACGGACCTTAGGGTTAGGGTTAGGGTCAGGGTCAGTTGGTAGATATTAGTGTCTTTATAGTGACATATTAGCATTATTTGTGTTTTCAGGATTTTGGGCTTTCAGGATTTTGAACTTTCAGTCTATAGTTTTCAGGATTTTGATTTTCAGCCTTATAGTGTTTCAGGCTTCTGATAGGGAACTATATATATATATATATATATATATATATATATATATATATATATATATTATGTACATAGAGAGAGACAGAGGCATGTATGTATATATATATATATATATATATATATATATATATATATATATATATATATATATATATATATGTAGGTTCATAGGTGATTTCTAGGCTAACAACCCCAGGGGACTTTATAAGCCTAGTTATGCTTCCAAGGTGAGAATCAAATCCTGTTCCATGTGTCTGTGACATAAGCACTGTAACCAATATGCCTACCCCTAAAATGATTTTCATAGTACATAGGTAAATACTAGGTTATCAGTCTATAAACTATTACAAGTCTTGCTAATAACCAGATGTCAGAATCATACCCTGTGTCTGTGAGATAAAGCCCTTAACCACTATGCTAGACCATATATATATATATATATATATATATATATATATATATATATATATATATATATATATATATATATATATATATATATATATATATAGATATATATATATGTGTGTGTGTGTGTGTATATATGCATATAATATATATATATATATATGTATGAGTCTACTTCGACCCATCAAAATTAAACTTTAACAAAACTAAAATACTGAAATAAGCGATCTTACTTTAGTGAAAGTGAATTTAAACAAAAATGCACTTTCATGAAACTCAGTACACCGAGTAGTTGTTATAGATTGCGGTACAGTGAGGATAAGGGAATATTCCCTTTTTCCCACTGTAGTGCAATCTTGGAGTTAGTATATATAAGTAGTGGGGGTGCTTACCCCCCTGCATAAATGCATTTGTTTTAATTTTTTTTTTGTGTATGTTTTTTTTTGTTCTGTGTGTGTGTGTCTATATATATATATATATATATATATATATATATATATATATATATATATATATAATGGGTCTATATTAGATCAGCAAATGTTTAAAAAAGTGAACGCTGATTGATCGACCTTATGTAAGCGAAAGCGTACAATCTCGAACTGTCAGATCAGCGATTTTTTTCCTAGGGAAAAAAAATCTCTGCCCCAAAACACATACACACAACACAAGCACACCAAACAAACAGAAATCCACACGCATACACCTAAAATCTGACACCTAACCCTACACTAAACTATGCACACACCACTAACTATCCACTTACCTTAACCCAAACCAAGGTCCGTCACTATCGCACACTCACCTCACCCGCTCCCTAACCCTAACTCACCTAAATCCACCCTAACCCTCATGTCCACACAATCGCACACATACCTAACCCGAGCCCTAACCCTAACTCACCTAACCCACCCTAACACTCACATCCACACAATCGCACACTAACTTGAATCCGACCTGTAACTTTCCACCACAGCACTAAAAATACAGAAGCAACAGAAACAGACAACCAAATTCTTTCCCTAGGAAAAAATTTGAGTTTCTGTTGCTTCGATATTTGTAACTTTCATTAAAATAAGGTCGATCAATCAGTGTTCACTTGTTTAAGCATTCGCTGATCTAATATAGACTATATATATATATATATATATATATATATATATATATATATATACATATATATATATATATATATATGCGTGTGCGTGTTTGTACACACACAATCATTTGTGCAAAAAAAAAAATATGGAAACTCAAAAATGTAATGTACTTTGTATAACCTTTTTTAGTGGCAACATTCATTCCCCCAGGTGGTGTCTAATTTCAGGGGCATCACATGATGACATTGTAACTAACTGGGGGAAATTTAATGCAGGCATGCCAAAGAAATCCCCCATCTTTTTCTTTAGGAAGTACTGAGCTGCAGTTTGTAGAAAAGAGTTATGGCAGTCACTGTGGCCATGCATGTTGGAGACAAGGTCTATAAATGGCTTTTAGATATTGTAGCTGTGGAAGCTGTATTACTTAAGTTAGAATGATTACCTTATGATAAGTAGACTAGAGTTTGAAAATTCATAGTCTGAAACTTAGTCGAGTGTTATTATGGACTGGAGCCAATTGCAGAAAAAATACTACACTTTCCATTATGTAGGCTTCACAAGAATGCCACCTAATTTTCAAGATCATTGTAACATAAGGTCATCACTTCAGGCCCAAATCTGATGACTGGCATTGTCTTCTTTAAATATCCCTTGATGGATATCCTGAATCATTTGCAGTGGCAGTACTTTCATTTCAATATTTCTCTAGACTAAAAGGAAGCAAGAGAGAACATTACAAACATAAGCTGTCTATCTTTACAAAAGGAAAATAAATCACATAATAAGAAGTAATGGGTGCACCCCATGTTCTGACTATAGTAGTCCAATTCAGTGCACTGATCCCATGTAAACAAATTATATTTGTTCATTCAAACCACAGCTAAATAATACTGTGTTTTGATTATCCACAGTCTTTCTTTATTGTTAAGAATGGATTCAATATATGTTTTATTCACAGAAGAATTGTATAGCCCAGCATCAATGCCCACAAAAGTGATTTTTTGCCCGAGTGTTTTATGGTAATGGAAGAGAGACAAGCCTTTTATTTATTGATATTTGTTTATCAGGAACATCCAACTGGGTGATAAACACCCATTTTCTGTGAAGGACTGGGAAGAAAATTTCCAGAGAGTTAAATATCATGAAATAAAACACTAGTACAAATGTAATTAAAAGCATATGTACACACAGTTTGCTAGTGGAATACATAGGATACAATAAAGCACCAGCAGACACCAGTGATGTAAAAATAAAAAGATATAAAAAACAGATGATTAAATATGACAATCCATACAAAAGCATGAGAAGTATAGTCTACTATACTTGGAAATAAAGATACAAGTCTGCCCTAAGAGTAGGGAGAGGTCAGGTGTTGGAAGGTATAGCTAGAATGTTTGATGAGATGTTAGATTAGTGAGAATCAAAAGTATTCATTAATATAGCTCATACAGGTGAGGAAAATGTGCATAGCCAGGAGTTAGAGAGACTTTCTTTAATTAAGGATCTAAATACATGGAGGCTAGATATAGTTCTGATTCAACTTGGAGTAGAGTTTCATAGTTTAGATATGCAGTGTGAGTATAAACTTTGCCTCATACTTTTTTTGGTATATAGATTTCAAGCAGGTTTTTGTTTGAGAGTACAGAGGACAATATGGGAGACAGTGATGAAGTAACGAGGATGTAGAAGGGCAAGTATAGGGGTTGTGTAGTATTTTATGGGTTAGAAGAAGTTGTGTCTGGGCTTGTTCATGTGGGAGCTCTAACCAGATGAGCACATATAATGCAGAGCAATGATGAGCTTTATGTGACAGGCTAGCTGCTCTAACCAGATGAGCGCACAAAATGCAGAGCAATGATGAGCTTTATGTGGCAGATTAGCTACTCTAACCAGATAAGCACACATAGGGTTACCATATTTGGTTATACGAAAAAGAGGACGAAAAAATATGTGCTGGTATTATACCAGCACATATTTTTTTGTCCACTTAGGGTTGCCAGATTCAAGGTCTTTCACACTATGTAAAGACTAAAAAAAAAAAATGGTTTTTAGTCTTTAATGCAGAACATCGCAGTAATTCCATGTGTGGCAATTTTTGATTGGCCCATATGCCGGTATACGAGCCAATCAAAAACTTGCACAGCGAACCCTTTTCTGTTCAATGTGGAACATCAGGCAGTTTCGCATTGAACAGAGCTCCATTTTTCGATTTTTTTGATTGGCTCGTATACCAGTATATGAGCCAGTCAAAAACTCGCACAGCAGACCCTCTTCTGTTCAATGCAGAACATCAAGGAGTTCAGCATTGAACAGAGCTCCGTTTTGCAATTTTTTGATGGGCTGATATACCAGTATATGGCCCAATCAAAAAAAAAAAAACAAAGCAGAGGCTGTTTTGCCTGGACTGTAACCGGCAGTGAGGGACTCGGGATTGGCCTGCCAATCCCAGGACAATCCGCTGAAATAGAGACGTCTGTTTTTTGAAAATTCTGCAATTTGTCTGAACCCGGACAAATTGCAGAATTTTCAAAAACTGCCAGGACGCCCAGACAGGAGCCCAAAAAGAGGACGTGTCCGGGGAAACCCAGACATATGGTAACCCTAAGCACACATAATGCAGAGCAATGATGAGCTTTATGTGGCAGACTAGCTACTCTAACCAGATGAGCATACATAATGTCGAGTAATGACGGGATTTGCACCACATATGAATTAAGAGATATCTGGATGCTAGCCAAAACTAGGTGCGCCATAGAGAAGAAAGGGTAAAATATATATGTTAGCTAGAATAACACTAGTAGAAACAGTAAAGATTTTTTTTGCTCTATATAGCAGACCTAGCTTTTGATTACTTATTTTAATACTATATTGCACTTCAACTGTTATTCTAAAAGTGTATTAGTTCTGGTTTAACCACTTTGGCTTTGGGCCATTTATTTTACATTAAGAAGGTGTGGTTTGCACTCTTGTGGGAGAAGGTAGATTCTGCCCTTCTGAGCTGGGAGATTCTGGTTAAAAGCTTATTGTGCCTGCTTATTTGAAGTGTTTCTTTCTGAAATTGGTATGCCTTGTTTGCTGTAGCATAGACTAAATTCAAACCTGCTGAATCTGGCTTTGTTTGTATAACTTGAGCACTAATCCAGACCATCTTTTTGGAGAAGGTTCCCCTGCACTCTAGTGGCAGGAGTGTGCAGTCAGAACTTGTCTGATCAAAGACTGCTGGAACGAGGCTCAGTTTTTAGCTTTTTATTGGTTAATTGGTTAATTTGTTTAAATCAGTTTGCTCATTTACTACTGCTATATAAAAAAAAAAACACTTTATGCATCGCTGCTTAGCTAGGGTTAAACTATTCCTGGCACCATAAAGTCTGCTCTTCAAATTTCCCTTCGAACTAGCCAGTTTTTTAGTTTTAGCACTCAAATATGTTTCTTTGAGCTCAGCACTTGTTCAGATCTCTTTGTAATCACTAAATAAGCTCCAAATTTCTACAGCACTCAACTTTCCTCACTTGTCTAGAGGAAAACAGTTTTTAGTACTTAATAAATAAGCACCTATTCAGGCTTGTCTAAGGGTTAGCTCCCGGTGTTTTCTACTATCTGCCTGATGAATCTGGGCATCTTGGGGCAATGCAGCAATTGCTTCATGTACACAGACAACCCTCTCCGCCTATCACCCAACACTACAAGCTGTGAGAGATGCACTTGTATAGACAAACTGGAAGCAAAGCTCTCTTCACCCAAGACTGGACTAGACAGTCAAGAGGAGAAGGTAAACACTTGTATCATACCACACTCATCACATAGTCCTTCAAAACCTACACCACCAAAACACACACATAGCAACACAAAACACACATACATTTGCGGAGGCTCTCAATAAAAATCTGCTCAAGCAACAGAGACCTCTGAAGCAGAAATGCAAGCAACCTCCACCCACCAACACAACCCAAATGACACATAGACACAAACTCAGTGTGTCACTCAACCACAGCCCATAAGGCATAACAACATACCCAACACTCTAGTCATAGGTGACTCTATAGTTAGACACACTGATGTTCCACTCACCAGGCTAAACAAGGAGAAATTTACTGTCAGCTGCCTGTCGGATGCCAGGATCCACCACATAATGCATGCATGCAGGTCACTCTATAACAAGTACAAATATGGCTCTGTCATTGTCCATGTTGGTGTGAATGGTCTGAGACATACCTCCCTGGACTACATGAAAAGAGACATGGAGGAGCTCCCCGATCTTGTAGCCCAGGCAGGTATGACCCTAGCCCTGAGTAGCATCCTGCCATCATCCAGAATGATACCACAGTACAAGGACAAAATGATCAACTTCAACAACTGATTAAGCTTCTGGTGTCATTCTAAGGGGATCTAGTATCTGTCTGCCTGGGATGACATGATCAACAGACCATGATGCTTTGCCAGAGATGGCCTGCACCTGTCATCCTTGGGATTCTGGATACTGGCTAAGGACCTTGCCACCACTATAGTGCCTTTTTTAGGCAAGGTTCAAATGACAAATTTACCACCGTAGCAGGTACAAGCAAGCAAAATCTGAGGGTAATGCCACTCAATGCTAGAAGTCTAAATCTCAAAATGCATTCACTCGAGGCACTCCTTAAAATGGAGAACATCGAAATCTGTGCAGTGACAGAGACCTGGTTCAAGGCTCCAGAGAGCACTCCTGCATTACCAGGCTATAATTCATACCACACCTTTCAGCCACCTAACCTGGACCGAAACACTAAAGGTGGAGGTGTGTCAGTATTCATTAAGGATATCCACACTTCCAGGCTAGATGCTCAGCATAATGCATCCGAGATTATCCAAGTGCAACTGACTCTGGGCAAGACTGCAATCCAAATTGTGACTTGCTACAGATCCCCCATCATGCTCCAGGATTCCCACTCCTCATTTTTTGATACACTGAAAAAAATTATGGTGCAACCCAACACCCTAATAATGGGCGATTTCAACTACCCCACCATTAACTGAGAAAACTACACATGCACCAACTCTTTTGCTCAAAGTTTTCTGGAATTCATAAATTCCAGTGCCTTGGTTCAACTTATCCACACCCCTACCAGGGGCAGCAATAGCCTAAACCTGGTCATTACCAACATGGGCGTCTGGTATTCCACACCAGAGGTCAATTCCTCATTGGTCACATCCGACCACAAGCTTAATCACCCTAGACATCCACATCCCGCCCCAACCCCCCATTAGGGAAACCACCATAAAAAATTTCTCCAAAGCCAACTTCATGCTTTTCAAGACAGAAGTGGCAAACTTCACGACACCCAGGCAGACGGACAATAGAGGTACGACTGCTGAATCCTACACAAATGCACTTTATAAGCACTTAGGTGAGTGCATAGATTGTGCTATCCCTAACAGAACCAAGATGCTATCCTCCAAAAAAAGGAAGACAATCTGGTGGTCCCCTGCCATAAACAAACTCTACAACAGACAAAAGAAACTGTTGCAAAAAAGAGTAAAATCCCATGATTGGAGGAACTCCCTGGTCAGCCTCAGTAAGAAGCTGAGATCCCTCATAAAATCCTCCAAAGCTAGTTATGAAAACAAAATCACCACTGATTCTAATGACAACCACAAAGCATTCTATAGCTATGTCAAGAATCTCAATGGCAACACTCAGATCTGCTCTGAGTTACAGCACAGTGGCACTAAATATACAGAACCAACTGATATTGCCAACATCCTGGCAGACAGGTTCAGTGCTAACTTTACCCCCTCTCACCACCTAAAGGGCCCATCTCTATACAGGAAGAATGCAAAGTTCTTGTAATCACGGCTGCACAGGTAAAAGCCACACTCTCCAAAGCCAAGAATACAGCATCCATGGGACCTGACAACATCCCAGGCTGCATTCTACATGAACTACAGAATGAACTGGCACCCCACCTAATCACCATGTGCAATTGTAGCCTCACCTCAGGCTTTCTGCCCACTGAAAAGCACAGAGTAATGGTTATCCAACTCCACAAAGGGGGAGCCACCAAGGACCCCAGGAACTACTGCCCCATTAGCCTAATGAGCCTGGTCTGCAAGGCCATGGAACGTATCATCCTGGCACTTAAAAACAAAGACATTGGTGTGGTTCCCACAGTCTATCTAGATCTCACCAAGGCTTTTGGTGCCATCCACCACTCGGAACTTATAGATAAACTCACTAAACTAGGTATAAATCCCTGTGTCACAAGATGAGCTGCCAATTGACTCAC
Source organism: Protopterus annectens (assembly GCF_019279795.1). Taxonomy (NCBI): domain Eukaryota; kingdom Metazoa; phylum Chordata; order Ceratodontiformes; family Protopteridae; genus Protopterus; species Protopterus annectens. The sequence goes on from NC_056728.1 coordinate 1,959,460,734, forward strand.
TGACAGAACCCACACTGTGAAAGTAGCAGACTCCAAATCTGACTTCAAACTACTGACAATTGGAGTACCACAGGGTTCAGTCCTGGGTCCTCTCCTTTTTGGTATCTACTTTTCTGAAGTACAGGCTAACACAGAAGGTCTTTGGTGAACGAAGTTCACAGATGACTGCAAACTAGGAGCCATAATTGAAACTCCTAAGGATGTGGACATCCTACAAAAGGGCCTCACTGAGACAGATGCCTGGTATCAAAGTCATGGCCTCAAGCTCAATGCCAAAAAGTACATTGTCATCCCCTTTGGAAAAAGTCTGTAACCATGAGCTACCACATAGGTGGTAGTCTACTTAACACCGAAAGTGTGATGAGACCTTGGGACACAGGTGGACAGTAGTCTCTCCTTTAATAATCACATTGCCACAGTAGTCAGGAAATCCTTCTACTTTGCACACCTCATCACAAAAGGTTTCTCATCCAGGAAAAAAGAGGTCATTGTTCCCCACTACTCGTCACTCATTAGACCCATTATAGAGTACAACGCCCCTTTTGGTATGTACCTCACAAGACATTTACAACAACTGGAAAGGCCGCAGAAATACCTCACAAAGAGGATTACTGGCCTCAAATAGATGTCCTATGCAGACCATCTCAAAAAACTCCAGCTTTACTCCGTGGCATATTGCCTACTCAGAGGTGATCTCTGCCTAACATACAAAGCTATGTCAAACCCAGAGCTGGTGGACATGCTCCACTTAAAGAAATCACAATCCCTCCGAGCTACATGCTCTAGGGACCTAAACCTTGTCACTACAATAAACATAACATGCTGAAGGGATAGATTCCTGCCCCAGACACTTCCCATACTCTGGAACAAATTACCTATATATATCAAACAAAGCTCCTCATTAGCACTCTTCAAGAAAAATCTTGATTATTGGATGGGAAATAGGAAATTCACCTCAGGGATTACCTCTGTGGCTCTGCTCGACAGGAGCACAGGAAAATTTTCTTGGTGGTGAAAGCCAGGGTACCTTTTTGGCTAGGCTTACATAGGCTGTAGGGCCAATAGCCTAGCACACACCTATGAAACTATGAACTGTATTTATTTGAACTGCTGCTTCATTTTGGCTGATTACGCCTGCAATTGTTTTCGGCACTTTGAAATTCTGTACTACTGCCTTATATAGCATAGGCTAGATTCAAACTTGCTGAATCTAGACTGTTTGCTATCACTGTGTTCTAAATCAGTCATATTACATTAAGACGGCCTCCCTGCACCCTTGTGGCAGAAGTGTGTAGCTCAGGTTCCATCTATGTTGGGGATTGCTGGAGAAAAGCTCAGCTTGTGGCTTTCCCATTGGTAGTTTGTGTTAAAACTGTTGAATTTTGCCTGTATTTAAGACTTGCATTTGTGAGTAGCTGCACATCACACAACTGAGGTTAGTACTGCTCTGTATAGATGCAAGTGCCTGGAAACTTAAATTTTTCCTAGACATCTGTGAGTAGAACCTTCCCAAGTCCTTTGTTGCCCTGCAGGCAACTCAGTTGCACACCAAGTAACATTGCCACAGCTCTTAACCATGAATCTTCAACAGAATAAGCCCTTCTGTTATTCCTACATCACAAATTGATCTAACCTACCCACTCCACAATAGTACTATGGTATAAACCTGCCATTATGGATGGTCACTTTCCCACCATTTCTCCGAACAGCTTGATTGACTTAGCATCCTGAGGCAATGTAATAATTACCTCATGTATACTGACAACCACTTAGTCCTGTCACAAACAAATACCATATGTGAGAGATATAATTGCACTGTCAGTTTTGAAACGATCCTCTTACGTAACAAAATGCAAGACATCAAACAGGTTTCCCAGCTCACGCACTTCACCTCTCACACAAGTTCAAGACATGACACATAAACCAACATATGTGGAGGTATTCACTAGAAGCCTACAAAAAGATCAAAGACCTCCCAAGTGCAAATTATCTGCACATACCTCAACATGTATAGAAACCACTACATATAACAGCATACACATATCAGTGTCTTGCCAAAAAAGCCCGTAAGGCAAAACACCTCAAAACCTAATGTCTTGGCCATAGGAGACTCCATAGTGAGACACACAGATGTCTTCCTTGCCAGGCTGGACAAGGAGAAGGTCATAGTCAGCTGCCTATTGGATGCCAGGATCCATCAGATCACTCATACACTCTGGTCACTCAACAACAAGTACCATTAAGACTCTGTCATAGTCCATGTTGGGGTGAATGACGTACCTCCCTGGACTATATGAAGAGACATGACTGAACTCTCATATTATTTGTCCCAGGCACGAATGACCCTAGCCCTAAGCAGCATTCTACCTTCACCCAGGATGATTTCACAATATAAACAAAACGTGATTGACTTCAACAATTGGCTTAGCTTCTGGTATCATTCCACGGGGGTCCATTATTTGTCAGCCTGGGAAGACATGGTCAACAGGCCACACTGCTTTGCTAGAGATGGTCTGCGCCTGCTTCTCCTAAGCATTCAGATACTGACTATAATGCTTGCCTCCCCCATATTGCTTTTTTTAGGCAATATCAAAACAACATTTCTGACATAGCAAAATCCAATCGAGAAAAAACCCAAGGTTCTGCTGCTTAATTGTAGGAGTATAAACACAAAACTGCACTCCCTGGAAGCACTCCTCACCTTGAAAGATGCTGATGTCTGTGTAGTCACTGAAACATGGTTCAAGGCCACAGACAGCAACCCAGCTGTGCAAGGGTACAGTGCCTTCCACATATTCAGACCTCAGAATGAGTGTGAAAGAACCAAAGGTAGAGGTATATCCATCTTCATTAAAGCCAAGTACACCTCCAGATTCATCAAAAGTATCACTTTCTTGAACTAATCCATGCCCAATTAACTATAGGTAAAACACCCTACCACATCATTACTAGCTATAGGTCCCCCTCCATGAACCAAGAAAAGCGCAATGCCTACCTGGACTTACTGGAGTCACTTTTCATACAGCCCAATACCTTAATCATGGGAGATTTCAATTATCCTTCCATTGAATGGGTAATATACATGAGCTCAAACATGCTCACCTGAGGTTCCTGGACTTTGTCAATCAAATGCTCAGAACAGATAGTCTGCACCCCCACAAGGGGCTCTAATGTCCTTGACAAAGTGCTCACCAACATAAGTGGTCACTGCACTCCCCATGTGTGATTTCCTCCCTGGTAAAGTTGGACCATAAATCAGCCTCATTCGAAGTAAATACTGGACTCCACCCCCCCCCCAAAAAACTAAGAAATTTCTCCAGAGCAAACTACAGCCTACTAAGTGATGGTATAAAGAGTTTTATACCCCCTGTAATCACAGGCAATAATAACTCCTATGCAGAGATGTACACAAATGCCTTGTATAATCATCTTAGCAACTGTATAGACTCTGCTGTAACTGACTGGATTAAAACCAGAACCTCCTGAAAAAACAAGCCACAGTGGTGGACATCTAGTATAAACAGGTTGTATAACAAAAGGAAGAAACCAATGTCCAAGAACAAGAAGCAACTGCATCTGCAGAGGACAAATTCCCTCTACAGCTTGAGCAAGCAAATCACAAATCTTGTAAAGTCCTATAAAGCTAGTTATGAAGCTATAATACCATCCCTAGACAAGGACAGTCATAAGGCATTCTTTAACTATGTCTGAAATCGAAAAGGGTGTGGCCAACAATGTGCAAAATCAGTAGTTGATGGTACCACTCACACCATATCAGAGGAAATAACCAACCTACTAGCTGACAAATTTGGTGCAACCTTCACCCCCCATCCCCAGCAGCCATACCCCAAAGCATACCTGACACCAGTTCTCTACCTAGTATCTCTAGAGAGCAAGACATATCTGCACTCTCCAATGCCAAATACATGGCCTCAGTGGGACCAGATAACATCCCAGGTTACTTACTAAGCAATCTAAAACAGGATCTAGCTGACCCAGTCCATTCTGTTTAACCATAACCTGAGAACTGGCTTTGTACCAGAAGAATGGAGAACAGCAACAGTAATCCCCTTGCATAAATGGTGGTCTTCATCTGATCTTGGGAACTACAGACCTATATGTCTAACCAGCCTCATTTGCAAGGCCACTGAATGGATCATCTGGGACCTTATCAACAAGGACATAGGCGACCTTCAAAGTCTAGGCCCAATCCAGTTTGGCTTTGTTAATGGTAGATCATGTTTATTGAACCTGGTAGACTTCTTTGAGAAAGTCATCAATGATTTTAACACATTAAAGGAGGGGCTAACTCAAACAGATGACTGGTGCCAAAGTCACGGTCTGAAACTAAATACTAAAAAGTGCACTATTATTCCATTTGGCAAAGTGAAATTTCCCACTAATTACAATATTAATAGCACCCCTCCAAGTTCAAACCTAGTGGTGCAAGATCTGGAAAACAGGTCAACAGCAATCTGAACTTTGACCACCATGTTTCCACAGTATTAAGAAAAGCTTTCTACATTGTGCATCTCATAAGTAAAGGCATCACATCCAGGTCTAAAGATATTATAACCCCACTCTACTCAATCCTAATCAGACCACTAATAGAGTACAATGCTCTCTTCTGCATGAATCTCACCAGACACCTGCAGCAACTGGAGAGACCAAAGAGGTTTGTCACTAAGAAGATACAGGTCCTGAAAACCATCACCTATGTGGATAGACTGAAAGCACTGCCAATATACTCTGTATCATATAGGCTACTGAGATGCAACTTATGCCTGGCCGACAGGCGGTCTCTGACCCCAATCTGATGGAAATGCTGTACATCCACAAAACAAATTGACTAGCATGAGTCACTCTGAGGATCTCAACCTTGCCAGTGACAATTACAGAACATGCTGGAGAGACAGGTTTGTCTCCCAGAGATTGTCACTGCTCTGGAATAAACTTGAAATTCATGTGAAGTAGAACTGATCAATGACCCTATTCAAGCACAACCTGGGCAAATGTATGGGTGATGCAAATTCACCCCGGGGGTGCCACCCATGTGTCTCATGGACAGAGATAGTCTGTGCTGATCTCTAAAGTACATCCATTTCACCAAGGACAATTGGGGCAACCCAGGATTAACATGGCTAGGCTTATAAAGGTTCTAGGGCCACTAGCCAGTAACCTCCTATGACCCTATAAACCTATACAGTTTTGTATGTGAAGATCTAACTAAGTTGTCATCATTGGTGACCAAGACATTTGGTATGGGTTAGTACTTCAATAGCTATATTGTTTAAAGAGGTAATGTGGAAGTTACTTTAGCATTAGCATGGGACTTTGGAAAAAATAGTAGTAGTTTGGTCTTTGTCAGATTAATAAAAGTTGGTTTTGATGTAGCTACAGTTCAACTTAATTGAAGGTGTTTTATGTCATAGACTGTAGCTGTAGTGAGCTGTCAGATGAGCAGATGAGAGCTGAGTTATCTGCATATTGAATAAAGCCAGCTTGCTGAGAGGAGGTATATAGGTTACTGATGAAAATGTTAAAGAGCAGTGGACCATGAATAGAGCCTCGAGGATCAGCCATTTTAACTAGGAGAAAAGGAGAGAAAGAAGAGAACCATTTGACAGATTAATACCTTTCAGATATATAGTTAGAGAACCATACAAGAGCTGGTTTGGAAAGGCCCTCACAGGTCATTTGAGTGACTTGTTTCTCTTGTGACACAGGGCTTTTGAGACATCTCAAAAAACAAAAGAGATAAACTTTCCTTCATCTATAGCCTTAATAATGGTGTCAGAAAAGTTGAGGAGAGCTGTAGTGGTACTATATCCTTGTCAAAAACCATGTCATATTGGCGTTAGGATATCTTTTTGCAAGAGGTACCAAAGGAGTTGCTTATGAATACACTTTTTTTCCAGGATCTTACAATGGGGAGGACAAGATGGCAGTCAGCCTACTGTTAGAGATTTCGATAGAGTTACCTCCTTTATGGACAGTAATAATGAAGAATTTTTTTCCACATGGCAAGGACATGGGAGTCTTGAATAAATCTGATAATGAAAATTGAGACTGGGCATGCTATGGAGTCTGCAACAAGTTTAAGGTATTCAGCAGGGATATTATCAGCAGAAGGGTGACAGGATTTAAGTTTCTTTAGTAACTCTTCAACACAAGGGTGGCCACGGTGGTGTAGTGGTTAGCATTGCCGCCTCACAGCAAGAGGTTGTCCGGTTCAATTCTTGGCTGGGGTGCCTTCTGTGTGGAGTCTGCATGTCCTCCTCATGGTCACATGGGTTTCCTTCCAGTGCTCTGGTTTCCTCCCACATTCCAAAGATATGCAATAGGTAGATTGCACACTCTAAATCAGCCCTAGGTGTGAGTTTGTGCATATGTGTGTGCCTTCTGTGGAAGGTTGAGCATGGGGCTGGCAACTCAACACTGTAAAACTCCACTGCCAATCATGAGCGGACAGATGATCTGCTATGGTGACCTCTAACCTGGGAAAAGCCAGAAGAAGTAACTGTTCAACATATGATGGGGAGACAGGTTGGAGATTGAAGACATGGATGTCAGGATAAGTAGAGTTTTGAGTTAGATTAAATAGTTGGAGAGAGCCGAAGGTAACAGATGCTATGATGTTGATGAAAAAACTGTTAAATTTGGTAGCTGTTTCTGAAGGGGGCAAGTCTGCATAGTGGTTTAGCAAGGAAGGAGAGGCAGGTTGAAAATGTTTCTTAATTGAGCTCCAGAATTTTTGGGGGAGTTTTTTTATGATTGCCTTCTGGGTCAGAGTACTTTTTTTGTCTAAGTGAATTTGCTTCTCAGTGAGGTTGTGCAACTCCTTGTATAGGTGTAAGGTTTGAGGGCTTTTATCTGTCTCAGTTTCCATGCTTTGTCACTTTTTTGCATGAGAATTCTTGTAGAACAAGACAACCAGGGATGGTTGAGTATTTTTTTACCCTTTTATTTCTGGTAGGGCAAGGGTATTTAAAGTATTCATTGATATATTGTTGAATGCATTGATAGAATCATCTAGGGGTAGAGTTTTGAGTGGAGACCAGTTGGTGAAATTAATTATATTAGTAGATTTTTGTACATTATTGAATATATTAGGATAAAAGTTAGAAACTTCTGTATTAATATTCCTTTAGCTGGTGGGTGAAATCTCTGTTGGTGATTATAGGGTGATGGTCTGTACCCCTGAGATACCATACTTGTTGGGGTCAAAGACAAGTATCCTGTCAAGGATAGAATTTTTAAGATTCTCTTTTTTGGGTCAAGTAGAGGAAGAGGTCCTGTTTGAAGCCATACATATTAAGACTAGTAGTTGGGGTGTCAGTTGTCACTGATAACACCTAAGATAATGGTTTCAGTAGCAACATCTGTAGATATCCAACAAAGAATGTCTTCTAATAAGCTCCTGTTATTACCTGGTAATATGTGGAGGGCAACTATACAAAACTCTGCACTTTGAAAGATTGGTGTGCTAGTTTTGTGGGGTAAGGAACTTGCACAGCTATTATATACAATGACAATGACTCCCCTTTTTTGTGTAGTCTGCCACATCAAATTATATTGTAGCCAGGGAAAAGAATTTCAGACTGTTTATGTGGAGTTTCAGTAATGTCAGAAATATCTGGTGAATATTGAAGAAACCATGCTTTTAGGTCAGTAACGTTGTTTAGAATACTACGAATGTTAATGGAAGTAAGGAAAGTTTTGTGGGAATTATATAGGAGTCTGGGGGCAGATGATGGTGGAATGGATGAGGCCAATAGGCCAAGGAGGGCCAGGATTGGGATGAATGTCACCACAAAAAGTGTAATTTTAGAAAACGGGGTTACGATTAGTTTTTTTAATGAAGTATATGAATTTATTGAAGTATTGCATGGAATAATGTTTTAGATATATTTTGTGATTTTTGCCTATTGTGTTTGCCCAACACATTGTTTTCATTTTGATTTCCAGCAGCAATGAACTCTAAGTGTAAACATTCTGCTTCTGCAGCTGCTTTAATGTTATGCCTTTTGTGTGCATTCATAATCAAATTAAAAACAGTATGTATGCTTTCTGCTTATCAGGCGGGTGGGTTTTTTCTCTTTGAGAAGGCTGTAGATTTGCTGGATAAGCATTTTTGGTTTTGTGTGCTTTAACGATGTATTTTGGGTGCATGCATAATCAGACAAAAAAAATGTCTGCAGGTTTTTTTTGATTATCAAATGTTGATTTATTTATTTTTTACATGGAAAGCAGTGTGTCTGCCCTTTAACATTTTGCCCAAAGGAGTGATATTTGTTGCATATGCCCACAGGAGTGATGTTTGATGCATAGCGAAGAGAAATGCATTTGTTCCTTTAGCTGTAATATTCATGTATATGGGCAAGTTTGGATTAATAAGCATTTTGCTTTTGCACCTGATTTAATGTAACGCTTTCTGTGTGCATACATATTTATTCCTAAAAACAGCATTCAGGCTTTTTGCTTATTAGATTGTATGTTTCATTGTGCAGGCTGTGTGTTTGTTTAATAATCATTCTGCTTTTGAACTGCTTCAGTATTATGTCTTCAGTGCGTGTGCATAATCAAACTAAAGAACAATGTGCTGTTTTTTTTTTCTTTTCTTTTCATTAGATGCTATTTTTCACTCAGGAGGCTGTGTGTTAGCTTACTGAAGGCCTGGCAACACAAGCGATGTTTGATGAATAGGAATAATAAGTGCATATAACACATACATACTTGAGTATTTAGCTGGAAAATTAATGTTAATGGGCATGTTTGGATTCTATTGTGTCTGTCCGACACACTTTTTTGATTTTGTTTGTTCGCAGCTATAAATTGCATTCTTAAACATTCTATTTTTGAAAATGGTTTAATGTGATATGTTTTCT